>NW_022438441.1:10232-14716 GCF_009761245.1 Sapajus apella
TTGGGTGGTAAGCTCTTAATTGCTGCCTCAACTTCAGACCTTGTTATCGGTCTGTTCAGGGCTTCAGCTTCTTCCTGGTTTAGGCTTGGCAGGTGGCAAGTGTCCCGGAATTTATCCATTTCTTCCAGGTTTATTAGTTTGTGTGCATAGAGTTGTTTGTAATAATCTCTGATGATGCTTTGAATTTCTGTGGAATCTGTGGTGATATCAGCTTTATCGTTTTTTATTGCATCAATTTGGTTATTCTCTCTTTTCTTTTTTATTAATCTGGCTAGTGGTCTGTCTATTCTGTTGATCTTTTCAAAAAACCAGCTCCTGGATTTTTGATTTTTTGAAGGGTTTTTGTGTCTCTATCTCCTTCAGTTCTGCTCTGATCTTAGCTATTTCTTGTCTTCTGCTAGACTTTGAGTTTTTTTTATCTTGCTCCTCTAGCTCTTTCAGTTTTGACGATAGGGTGTCAATTTTTGGTCTCTCCTTGCTTCTCATGTGGGCACTTATTGCTATATATTTTCCTCTAGAGACTGCTTTAAATGTGTCCCAGAGATTCTGGTATGTTGTGTCTTCATTCTCCTTGGTTTTGAAGAACATCTTTATTTCTGCCTTCATTTCATTGTTTATCCAGTCAACATTCAGGAGCAAGTTGTTCAGTTTCCATGAAGCTGTGCGGTTCTGAGTTAGGTTTTGAATTCTGAGTTCTAACTTGATTGCACTGTGGTCTGAGAGACGGTTTGTTACGATTTCCGTTCTTTTGCATTTGCTGAGGAGTGATTTACTCCCAATTATGTGGTCAATTTTAGAGTAGGTGTGATGTGGTGCTGAGAAGAATGTATATTCTGTGGATTTGGGGTGGAGAGTTCTGTAAATGTCTATTAGGTTTGATTGTTCCAGGTCTGAGTTCAAGTCCTTGATATCCTTGTTAATTTTATGCCTGGTTTACCTGTCTAATGTTGACAATGGGGTGTTAAAGTCTCCCACTATTATTGTGTGGGAGTCTAGGTCTCTTTGTAGGTCATTAAGAACTTGCCTTATGTATCTGGGTGCTCCTGTATTGGGTGCGTATATATTTAGGATCGTTAGCTCTTCTTGTTGCATTGATCCTTTTACCATTATGTAATGTCCCTCTCTGTCTCTTATGAACTTTGTTGCTTTAAAGCCTAATTTATCAGAGATGAGAATTGCAACTCCTGCTTTTTTTGCTCTCCATTTGCTTGGTAAATCTTCCTCCATCCCTTTATTTTGAGCCTTTGTGTATCCTTGCATGTGAGATGGGTTTCCTGGATACAGCACACCGATGGGTTTTGTCTTTTTATCCACTTTGCCATTCTGTGTCTTTTGATTGGGGCATTTAGTCCATTTACATTTAGGGTTAATATTGTTATGTGTGAATTTGATACTGCCATTTTGGTGCTAGCTGGCTGTTTTGCCCTTTAGTTGAGCTGGTACTTGTTGTTCCTTTACATGTGTAGAGCCTCTTCTTTCAGGAGCTCTTGTAGAGCTGGCCTGGTGGTGACGAAATCTCTGAGTACTTGCATGTTCCCAAAGGATTTTATTTTTCCTTCACTTATGAAGCTTAGTTTGACTGGATAGGAGATTCTGGGTTGAAAGTTCTTTTCTTTAAGGATGTTGAATATTGTCCCCCATTCTCTTCCGGCTTGTAGGGTTTCTGCTGAGAGATCTGCTGTTAGTCTGATGGGCTTCCCTTTATGGGTAACCTGACCTTTCTCTCTGGCTGCCCTTAGTATTTTCTCCTTCATTTCAACCCTGGTAAATCTGACGATTATGTGCCTTGGGGTTGCTCTTCTTCACGAATATCTTTGTGGTGTTCTCTGTATTTCCTGGACATGAATGTGTGCCTGCCTTGCTAAGTTGGGGAAGTTTTCCTGGATAATATCCTGAAGAGTATTTTCCAGCTTGGATTCATTCTCTTCGTCGCATTCGGGTACGCCTATCAAACTTAGATTAGGTCTTTACACATAGTCCCACATTTCTTGGAGATTTTGTTCATTCCTTTTTACCCTTTTTTCTTCAGTCTTGCCTTCCCGTTTTATTTCATTGAATTGATCTTCGACCTCTGATATCCTTTCTTCTGCTTGGTCCATTCGGCTGTTGATACTTGTGCATGCTTCACGAAGTTCTCGTGTTGCGTTTTTCAGTTCCATCAATTCACTTATATTCCTTTCTATTTTGTCCATTCTTGTTAGCATTTCGTCAAATACTTTTTTCAAGGTTCTTAGTTTCTTTGCATTTGGTTAGAACATGTTATTTAAGTTCACAGAAGTTTCTTGCTACCCACCTTCTGAAGTCTGATTCTGTCATTTCATCACACTCGTTCTCCCTCCAACCTTGTTCCCATGCTGGTGAGGAGTTGCGATCCCTTTTAGGAGGAGAGGTGTTCTGGTTTCGGGTGTTTTCATCCTTTTTGCGCTGGTTTCTTCCCATCTTTAAGGATTTATCCACCTGTCGACTTTGTAGTTGCTTGCTTTCAGATTGGGTCTCAAATCTTTCATATTAACGTTCTGTTTGTTGATGATGAGGTTATTTCTGTTTCTTGGTTTTCCTTCTGACAGTCTGGCCCCTCTGCTGTAGGTCTGCTGAGGTTCACTCCTGCCTTGCTTGCCTGGGGTTCACCTGCAGCAGCTGCTGAACAGCAAGGGTTGTTACCAGTTTTCTTCTTCTGCTATCTTTGTCCCAGAAGGATACCCGCCTAGTGTCAATCTGATCTCTCTTTTATGAGGTGTCTTTCTGGATATAGAGGGGTCAGGGAGCTGCTTGAGGAGACGGTCTCTTCTTTATAGGAGCTCAAATGGTGAGCTGCGAGCTCTGTTGTTGTTCATTCAGAGCTGTTGGGCAGGTACTTTTAGGTCTGCTGCAGCAGAACTCATAAACTGCTTTTTGTTCCCAGGTGCACTGTCCCAGGGATTTAGGGCTTTATTTATGAGTTTCCGTTATGCTGCCGCCTTCTTTTTTTTTTTTTTCCTTCAGACCTGCACAGCCCAGCAAGGAGTCAGCCTAGTCACTGTCGGCCTATAGCAGCTTTGCTGAGCTGCTGTGGGCTCCGCCCTGCTGCCGAATGAACTTCCCTGCAGTCCTGTTTATATGTAGTTAGAACTGCTTTGGTGATGGTGGCCCGCCTCTGTTGGGGCGGAGTCTTTGCTGTGGAGGGTTGCCTTGGCAACGGCGGGCTGCCTCAGCAATGGCGGGTTGCCTTGGCAACCGTAATGGCGGACACCCCTCCCCCACAGAGCTGGACCGTCCCGGGTTCAGCTGCGCTTGCTGTGAAACTCTCAATCCAGAGATTCTGATTGCTGTTCTTTTGTGGGGGTGGGGCCAGCCGAGCCTGATCGCCTGGCTCCCTGCCTCAGAGCCCTTTTTAAGTTGGTGGTCCAGTCGCCTGTTGAAGAGGCGTCGGGGTCTGTTTGTTTTCCCCTGAGGCCACTCACTGCGCTGGCTTAAACAGCGGCACTGGGCTTTGTGGCCCTTTTTTTTTTTTTTGCCCTGGAATCTACTGTCCTGATTCTTTCTCAGTCCCCTTTTTGAACCGGCGTATGGGCGACTTCCTGTGGCTCCAATCGCCAGCCAAAAGGGCCCCCGGACAGGTGTATTTTGAACGGAGAACCGCGGCTCTGGGGCACTGACAAAGCAGCCTCGCGGGGAAAAGCAGCAGCGCTGGCCGGCACAGCCGCGCTGGCCGAAACAGCAGCGCTGGCCACCGTGGAGCACCTCGGCCCCGGCATTTCCTAGTATATGGGCAATAAAAACGCGGCGTGCACTCACCCTTTGCACTTTCACTGGGAGCTGCAATCCTGAGCTGTTCCGAGACGGCCATCTTGGATCCAAAAAAAAAAAAAAAAACTCACTCATCTTTTTTATTCTGTAAGTTGAATATGCACCTGGACAATCATTCTGCTACATAGCTCCGTTTTTGTTTTAGAGCCAGATATTTGTAATTACACCCTATTCTCCCATTCACTAAGGAATATCCAAACGCAGCTTTTAGGAGAACCGTGTTTCTAACTCGCTGAATCTAATCATAGACACAACTCCCAAAGGTGAATGAACACAAAGCACAGACGATTGAAACAGACGTTTCTCCTTTGGTTTAGATTCGATCTTACCACTAATTCTTATGAGCCTGTATGTGGCTTGAAATATCTCATTCCAGGTCTCCAAAGAAAGGGTTTCTGAACTACTACATTCACAGATATGTTTAACCCTGTAAGTTGAATATACACCTTGACAATCATTCTGCTACATAGTTCCATTTTTATTTTAGAGCTAGATACTTTTCATTACATCATATACTCCAATTCACTCTGGAATATCCAAAACTCAGCTTTCAGAAGAAACGTGTTTCAACCTCGCTGAATCTAATCATAGATACAACTTCCTAAGGTGAACGAAAACACAGCAGAGAAGTTTGAAACAGACGTTTCTCCTGTGGTTGAGATTCGATCTTAACGCTAATTCATAAGAGCCTGTATGTG
>NW_022438442.1:0-14700 GCF_009761245.1 Sapajus apella
ACAAATAAGATTGTAATTTGTGTACTTAAACCCAATTCACAGAAGATGTTGTCTCTTATACCTTGACCCAGGAAATGCGTGGGACTGAATCTCATCCGGGGTCTTCTTTCAGGTGTGACTCTGACATATATATACATGTCTGGTTTTTTTTTTTTTTTTTTTTTCCTCAGCACTTGGTTAACTTTACTCTATTGCCTGAGTCCAGCACACATTTGCGATTGTGACATATATGTAGCCCAGACAACTAGGTGATGTGACTGTCCTGCCTGGACCCTGTCCATAACAGGCATTGTAATTTATCTCTGAGCCCATCACCTAGTTCATGAGACTCTACTTTCCTGCCTGTGCCCTGCTTCCACTAAGGTTTGTTACATATAATCTGGGCCTATTACCTAGGTGATATGAGTCTCCTCTCATGACTAGGCCCTGTTAATAGGGTAAATTGTGACATATTGCTGGGCCCAGAACCTAGGTGATGTGACTCCCCTTTGCTCCATGGGCCCTTCCTACACAAATGAATGTGACATATTGCTGGGCCAAATACCAAGGTGATGTGACCCTTTTGACTAGATTCTGCCTAAAGTCCTAAAGTGGGCATTGTGACATATCACTGAGCCTAGCACAAAGTTGATATACAATTCCTGTGTGGGTCCTGCCCATGAAGTGATCTTGACATTTCTCTGCCCACCATTCAGGTGATGTGACTTTTCTCCCCGGTTCTGCCAATAGGTGGGATTGTGAACAAGACCTAGGCTCAGGTAGCAGTCATGATAATGACTTTCTTACATGGACCCAGTCAATAAAAAAGTTTGACTCTAATAGCTAGACTTAGGGCAACAACTAAGGTCATTGGTCTACTAATTATCAAAATGTCATAGAAGATTACAACACTAGAATCTGAGATTTCAGTCTGTTGTCTAGACCCAGCCTACAGTTTAGATTGTAAAATATACTTAAATGGAGCACCTAGATAATATGATTTTCCTGTATTATGACATATCTCTGGTCCAATTACCTAGGTGATGTGACTCTCCCAATCTGCCTGGGCCAGTCCACTAGGGGAACTGTGAAATCTCTGGGCCTATGTTATGTGACTCTTTTGCTTTGAATCTGTTTACAAAAGGATGGTGACATATTGCTGGACTCATCACCTAGATGATGTGACTATCTTCAGCCTGGAACATGTATACAGGGTGGATTGTGACATATTTCTTTGGCAAGCAACCAGGAGATGTGACTTTTATTGCTAAGACCCTGCCCAAAGGAAAAATACCAACATATCACTTGCCCAGAGTCTCATTCATTTGATTTATCCCTCCTGGTCTTTGCCCGCAGGTGAGATTGTCACATATAATTAGGCCAGCTCACAGGTATAATAAAGACTCATGTTGACCCAGCCAGGAGAAGGAATTTCAACTCTTATAGCTAGGCTTAGAATATCAGGTAAGGATATGGGTCTTCTACACGTGGAAAGTTTACACAACATTACAACACTCATGCATATTCTATAAAGCCTTTGGGTGATTTAGGGGAGTGTGATATCAGGTCCAGCACAGAAGTAAAATTGTGACACTCAGGCACACCCAGCTGACATTTAGCATTGTCTCCCTCACACATTCGCAAAACTTACCAATGAGGTCCTGATTCTGATGTGAGGACATGATACACATTTAGAATATTGATCATCAAATATAGATCTGGCCAAAGGTCAGATGGTGAGTCATATCTGAACCCAGCTTACAGGCCCAGTGATGACTCTTCTACCTGGACCCAGCCAATAAGAGAGCTAGGCTTAGGCCAAAAAATAATGTCCTGAGTTTTCTACTTTAAGAGAAATCACAGGTGATTCCCACACACACATTATATAAAGCCCTCAGATGGTACAGAGAGTGTCATAATGGAATCCAGCATAACACTAAGATTGTGACTATTGTATGTGCACCCAGCTGTTGCAATTATCACCCTTACACATGAACACAGCAGAATAATGAGTTCCTGAGTCTCACTGACAGATATAGTCCACAGTTAGAATCATGTGGATTGAGCCACAGAAGGGATGTAGACACATTTCTGGACCCATATTTAGGAGAAATTTTGACTGTTATGGCTGGGCTGAAGACAATGGGCATGATTCTACCTTTGGGATTGGAACATATCCTTGGGCAAGCACAAAGGTCTCAAAGCAGATTGTGACTCACATATACTGTATAAAACCATCAGGAGGTACAGACCATGTCATAACAAAGATGAGAAAGCAGGTACGATTGTGACTGTCATATGCACACGTGGCTGACAGTAAGAATTCTCCCCCTCCCACAGGAACACAGCCTACTTATGACGTTCTGAATCTCACACTCAGAATCAGTTGAAAGTTGGAATTGTGACTCTCATACATGTATGTAGTCCGCAGGTAGGATGGTGACTCTCACACCAAGATTCAGCACCCCTGTGAGGCTATGACTCCCCTGCTGGATACTCTGCAAGTGGAGTTTAGGCTCTCATGCACAGATCCAGTCCACACTTGAGGTTGTCACTTGAGTACTTGAACACATCTCACAAGACACGTTGACTGCCAGAAGTGAAGCCAGGACATTTGTGGGATTTTTGAATCTTTAAACCTTTCTGCAGGTGTGATTGTGACATATATCTTTTCCCAGCACCTGATTGATTTTTCTCTCCTGCTTGGGCCCATCATACAGTTGAGATTGTCACATACCTGGGCCATGCACTGTATTTATGTGCCTTTTCTGCATGAGCCCTGTCCTCAGGGGAAATAATGATATATCTCTGGGCCAATCATCAAAGTGAAGTGACTTTTTTTTTTTTTTGCCTGGGCCCTGCCCTTAGTTGAGACTGTGAAATATCACTGGGTCCTTAACCCAAATGCTGTAACTCTTCTTCCTGGGTTCTAATTACAGAAGGCATTGTGAAATGCCTCTGGGCCCATCATCTAGGTGATGCGCCTCTGCCTTCCTGCCTGAACCCTGCCCCAAAAAAGCACTGTGACATTTCACCAGGCCCAGCTCCCAGGTGATATAACTGTCCTGCCTTGGCCCTGCCCACAGGAGGTGCTGTGACATATTGCTGGACTCAGCACCTAGGTGATATGACCCTCCTGAATTGCCCCTGCTTTCGGGGGATTTTGACCTATCACTGGGCCAATCACCTAGGTGATGGGGTTCTCCTCTGCTTCCTGGACCCTGTCCAAAGTGGCAATTGTAATATGTCTCTGGCCACCACCCAGGTGATTTGATTCCTGTGCCTGTTCTCTCCCCAGAATTGGAATTGTAAACTACACATGGGCACAGCTTACAGGTGGGATGATAACACATACCTGAAGATATTTTGACTCTTGTAGTTAGTCTTAGGGCAAACGTGAAGGTCCTAAGACTTCAACTTGTAGGGTGTTCTTGGAGTATTATGACTTTTAGGCACATTATATGAAGCTCTCGAGTGCTACAAAGAGTGCCATAATAGAGCCCAGGACATGGGTGAAACTGTGGCTGTTGAATGCACACCCGGCCAAAAGTAAGGATTATCATCCTCCCACATGAATAGAGCACACTGTTGAGGTTCTGAATCACACACCAAGAGGCAGTAAAGTTGGAATCGTGAATTTCATACATCAATCCACAAATGGGATGATAATCCTAAGACCAGGATTTAGAACACCTGGGAGCTGTGATTCCCCTATTAAAACACAGTCTGTAGGTAAGATAGGGACTCTCTTGCACTGATTTAGTCCACTGTTTTGATTGACTTGCATACTGGGACTCAACTCACAATAGGTGTTGACTCTTATGCCTTTAGCTGGAAAATGTTCAGGATTATGAATTTCTTCTCCTGACTGGGTCCAGGTATAAGTGTTATTACTGTGCCTCTGAGCTGGATTCAAAAATGAGTCACTACCTTACCTGTGGCTGCATCTACATATGTCAGTTACAATTTCAAATCTCTTGTGTTTGCATGTGAGATTTAGGAAATCATCAGTGGGCACTGTCCATGTGTGAGGGTGACAATTCTTTTTTTTTTTTTTTTTTTTTTTTTTGAGAAGGAGTTTCACAATTCTATCAGCCAGATGTACATGTAAGAGTCACGATCTCACCTTTGTGCTGGGTTCTGTTATGACACTCTCTGTACCACCTGAGGGCCTTATACAATGTGCATGCCTCAGTATCATAATCCACTATAACATTCATTTAAGTAGGAGACCCAGGACCTTGCCTGTTGCCATAAGCCTAGCTGTAAGAGTTAAAATCTCTCCTCTTAGTTGGATCCAGGTATGAGAATCATCAACTCAACTGTAAGCTGTGACCAGTTGTATGGCACAATTTCACCTGTGGGCAGAAATCAGACACAAGAGAGATATCACCGAGGTGTTGGGTCAGTGATGTGTCACAACTCTTACTTTGTGCAGCGTCCAGGCAATAGAGGAGAGACACATCACCTACATATAGGCCCAGTGATAGATCACAATCCTCTCTGAGAGCAGGGCCCATTCAGGAGAGTCACATCAGCTAGCTGCTCAGCCAAGCAGTATGTCACAATGTCCCCTGTGCACAGGGCCTAGGCAGAATACTTACACCACTGGGAACCAGGACAAGCAATATATCTCTTGCAAAAATTGTTCAGGCAGAAGAGCAGGGTCACATAACCTAGGTGGTGGGCCCAGAGATGTGCCACAATGCCATTTGTGGGCTGAGCCCTGGGAGGAGAATAACATCACCTGTGCTGGCCCAGCAATGTGTTACAATCCCAACTGTGCAAAGATTCCAGGCAAGAGACGAGAGTCACATCATCTAGGTGACTGGCCCAAAGATATGACATAATGTCACCTTTGGGTAGTGCCAAGGAAGGAGAGTCAAAACATCTCTGTGCTGGGCACAGAGATATGTCAATACACCTTGTGGGCAGAACCCAGGCAGAAGAGAAGAGTTATATAACCTAGAGGTTTAGCCAAGCAATATGTGAAAATTATTCCTGTTGGTAGGCCCCGCTCACCCCCCGCAACAAAAGAGTCACAGCATTTGGGTGCTGCTGCCAGTGAAAAGTCACAAGCCCTTTTGAGGGAAAGCCATGAAGCAGAGGTGAGCCACATTACCTAGATGATGATCGCAAAGATATTTTACAATATTTTCTGTGGGCAGGTTCCAGGGAGTGCAGTCACCTCACTTGAGTGCTGGACTCAGGAAAACATCACAGTCTTCTCTGATGGAAGATCCCAGGAGAGAAGAAAGGGCCACATGACCTGGGTGCTGCACCCAGTGACATGTCAACATCTCTACTTTGGGCAGAGTCCAGCCAAGTGAGGAGAGCCACATCTCTTAGGTGATTTGCCAGAGATATTTAACAATGTCCCCTGCGGTCAGCACACAGGCAAAAAAAAAATCACATCTCCCGGGTGTTAGGCCCAAGAATATGTCGCAATGTTCCCTATGAGCAGGGGTCAGGAGGAAAAGGAGAATCACATCACCTAGGTGTTGGACACAGTAAAGGCAAAATTCCCTGTGGGCAGGGCCTAGACAAGTCAAAAAAGAGTCATACGTTTTTAGTGCTTGGCCCAGAAATGTGTCACAGTTTTCTCTGGGGGCAGGGGCCAGGCAGAATAGAAGAGTCACATTTCTTTTGGGCTGGGTGCAGTAATTTGTCACAATAATCTCTGAGCACAGGTACTCAGAAAGGAGAGTCACAACACCTAGGTTCTTGGTCCAGTGATACATCACAGTCTGTCCTGAGAGCAGGGCCCAGGAAAAGAAAAGTTACATCATACAGGTGATGCTGCCAGAGATATGTCACAATGCTCCCTGTAGACAGAGCTGGCAGGAGGGTAACATCACCTCAATGCTGTGCCCAGTGAAATGTCAAAATATTTTTTGGGAACAAGGTCAAGGCAGGAGCAGAGAGTCACATTATCCAGGTGCTGGGCCCAGTGACATGTCACAAATCCCCCATGGGCAGGGCTCATGCACATCATCAAGTTGATGAACCAAAAGATATTTCCCAATGTCTCTGTGCACATGGCCCAGGCAGAAGTCTCACGTTACCTTGTTGCTTAGCACGGTAATATGTCACAATGCTTCTTGAGGGCATGGCACAAATGGGATAGGACAGTCACATTATTAACTGCCAGGTTTAGTGCTATGTTATAACCTTGCTTGTGGACAGGCTTTAGAGAAGATTTCTGTCACCTAGGAGCTCAGTAGAGGGACATATCACAATTCCTTTGTGGGAAGTGGCCAGGCAAAATAGACCCATCAACTAAGTGTTTGGCCCAAGTGTAAGTCACAACATATCTGTGTGCTGAGCCCAGAAGGACCATAAAATTACTAAGGTTCTAGGTAGAAGTAGATGTCACAATTATACCTTTGGGAAGGCCCAGGAATGAGACTCTCAATTCCACATATTTTCCCACTTCAGATCTAAGAGTCAACAACTCCTGTGAGTTGGGTCCAAGTGCATGAGTCACAGTCTTAACAGTGGGCAGCATCCTCATGTGAGAGCCCCAATCCCTTCTCCAAGCTGTCTCCCAGTAGGGGAGTCACAGCCTCAGTGGTATGCTAAATCCTGGTGGGAGGTCACTATTTCACGTGTGGACTAGATCTGTATATGAGAGACATAATTCCAACTTGTGACTGCCCCTGGGTGTGAGATTCAGAACCTCAATCGTGGGCTGTGTACATGTGGCAATTTCTACTTTTGGCTGTGTTATATAAGACTCTCAATCTCACCTGTGTGCTGGGCCCTGTTATGACACTCTGTACCACCCAAGAAGTTTATTCAATAAGCACGGGTGTCATAATCCTCTGTGATCTTCGTACAGGTAGAAGACCTTAGGCATTACCCATTGCCTTAGGCAGAACTATGAGAGTCAAAATCTCTCTTTTGGCTGGGTCCATGTGTAAGAGTTATTGTAATGCCTGTGAACTTGGTTCAAGTATATGTCATCTCAACAGTGGAAATCACCAGGCAGATGCAGTGAGAGTTGAGATGGAAGGAGGGCTGTGATGTTCTCTGTGAGGGTGTAATCATTATTGTCTTGGGGCTATTTCTAGATATTGTCAAACAAAATAAATCTAGATGTAGTAAGAAGTGACTTTGTTCTAAAGGAGTATTGCAATGGGGGAAGCGCCAAGCATAGTATCTGCAAACATCTCAAAAGCTAAGCAGAAAAGGGCTGTCTTTCATATGAAGGAGCAAAGATGATTTTAAAAATGTCGGAGAGAAAGGGCAGAATGGATGGTGGCAAAATCAATTCAAGATAAGAGCATGTTTCACCCTGAAGTCAGCCTGTTCTTGGAAGGGGCATAAAGAGGGATTGTATGTTTGCTCAGACTCTACTGGAGGAAAACAGAAACTTAAGCAAAATTTTATTAACAAGTATGTTCTTCTGAACTCTGAAGACAAAATTATTTAATTGCTTATGAGAAACAATGGAAATTTAGTCTGTGATTTGTGATATCAAAAGAGGGAATATCATCTAGGTCAAATAGTAAGGGTATTGCTTTGCAGTAAGCTGTTCTTACAGAACACAAAGGATTAGAGAGTTTTCTTAATCATCACTATTTATCAGGACTCTACTCATCATTCTTTTTTACTTTTATTTGCCCTATACATTTTTTCCCATTTGGCCTTTCCTGAATTGTATTTTTCAAAATAACCTGGTAAGCACAGCCAAAGTGTCATGCCAGGTACCACGAGTCATTTCATTCCATTGTTAAACTTGAGGGAGAGGGTTATGGAAGCCCATGATTTGTAGATAGCTGCTCAGAAGTATAGATGAACCCCCGGTGGTTGGGACTGGCATGTGCAGTGGGGACAGTATTGTGAGACTGAGTTTTAACTTGTGGTGTCTATGTGAACCCTGGGTGGTGTCAGAGTTGAGTTGTGGAACACCCAGTTGATGTTGAAAAATTGGCTGGTATCCAGCAAACTCCATATATCTGGTGTTAGAACAAAGGCATCACAGCAGCCTTGGCTGGGGGAATACCGTGGGTCTTTGGGAGAATGAAGACTCTATTCTTTTACACACAAGCTGTTGTACTGTAAATTTTCCTGTGATTCTGTGTCTCATCCAGGGGTCAGAAAGAACTGAGGACTAAAAGGGATGGAGTTCTGAGGACAGACTCCTCTCCCCATCCTGCTCCTATAAAGTGATTCCTGAACACTCACATACATGCACGCTAAGCAAGGATGTAGCTACACCCCTCCCATGACAAGGCTTCACCCTCAAGAATTGTGCTGAGAGAATCTCTGCTTCTAGAGTCTCCCACTAATAGGCTACATAAATGCCCAGAAAACTCATTGCTTCTTCTATGTCCCAGACCTTGAATCTGTATTAGTTACATCTTTTCTCCACTAGCCTTGGCTTCTGGGCCACCTGTCTCTCTCATTTGCCTGCATACATACATTTATACGTCAGAGCTACCCTGCCTGGGCCAGTATCTACAGCACTAACCACCTATTTCACCAACTGTGCACTGTCCCCTACCCGTGGATGTGTGTGTGTGTGTGTGGCACTTTCCCTTATTCTGTTTTTTTCTTCTCCACAAATCCTCTCTCACAAACCCAAGGCCACACCCCACGTGCCTGAATATAAACCATACTAGAAATCAAATATCTATGAGTTTAGATTAAAATATTAGGGCCCGTTTATTGTAACAATAAATGCAAAACAAAAATAGGAGACTTAATTCTTCAACTTGAAAATAAAATAAGATTGTCTATCTACTCTTTTTTTCTTAAAGCATTTAATTTAGGTAATTTTATATGTACATTCTATGCGTTTTTAGACAGAGGCTCACTCTTGCCAGGCTGGAGTTCAGTGGCACGATCTCGGCTCACTGCAACCTCTGCTTGCAGGATTCAAACAATTCTTCTGCCTCAGCCTCCCGAGTATCTGGGACTATAGGCGTGTGCCACGATGCCCAGCTAATTTTTGTATTTTTAGCAAAGACAGGATTTCACCATGTTGACCAGGATGATCTTGATCTCTTGACCTCATGGTCTGCCTGCCTTGGCCTCCCAAAATGCTGAGATTACAGGTACGAGTCACAGTGCTTGGCCAGCTTTTGATCTTTTTGTTGTCTTTCAAGTATCTATTAATTTTTCTCTGGTCTAATTTTAATTTTTTTATTATGCTAACATTGATATTATTTAGTTGTTTTACTTTAAGTTTTGTGTGGATTAAAGTTATGGTGTTTACCTGAGATCGTTCTGTATCTTAGTATATAAATATATCGTTATACATTTTTGTCTTAGAGTTGCTCTTTTGTGTGGGTAACACCCCCCATGGGCACCGAGGAAGGAGAACTGTGCAGACCCCAGGTACAATTAGTGCCTGGAGAATATCTTAGTTTATAGTGTTACTACTCAGCTATTTCCTTTATATAATCCTTTATATATAATTATATATTAGTTTATAGAATTAATGCCTGAAGTATAACTCACTGCTTACATATATCTAACTTGTATAATCAATACTTATATCTAGCATGCTTAGTTCTATATAATCTTTCTATATAATCACATAGGTATTGTAGTTGGAGGTGTACTGACACATTTAGTGCTGATTCATAGAATCGTTCTATATAACCATGTAGTAGTTTGTAGTAGGAGCAGTCACAGAACAGAAGCAGGGAAAACAGCTAGACCAGGACAAGAACCAAAGACTCAGGCGGTGGCGTCCCTGCCTGAAAGGGCATACGCTGTATGGCAGGCTTGGAGCAAGAGCCTCTCCTCCTGATAAAGGAGTTATAGTACCTTGCATCCAGTTCCTGTGGAAAGTAGGCCTCAGGCCCTGAGGCCTGAGCTGTTTTAGGTTTCCCGGAAATAACCGAGGGAGAAGAACCCCTCTGGTGTGACCAGTCATGGCAGCTGTACACCCTGTCAGTCTTTTCTCACTTCTATGCTAGCTCAAATCATCCTCCCATAAATATCTTAAGAGAAGACCACAAGTCTGTCAGCTCCTACTGCATTGGCTTACAGTATCCTTCTATTAGAAATCCTTTGAAGCCTCCAGCCACCAGATAAGAAGTGTTGCACACAACACCTGTTACACACAGCCCACCTCCTTGCCTCGTGACCTAATGGAGGTGGACCCCTTTTCCGTACACAACCCTTTACTACTGTGCATGGCACGGCCCCCTACTGCGCACAGCCCACTTCTTTCCCCACGTGACGTAATGGGGTGTCCCCCTCACTGTGACTCAGGTGATTATGTATGGCCTATTACTAAGCTTATAGATGATGACCTCACTCATGACCCTGCCCCTGCTTGTACTTACTAAATACAGATGCTTCTGGGCATTTGAAGCTCTTGCTGATCTCCGCTGACAGGTGATGTGGCCCCCCCGAGTCCAGATGCTCTTCACCAGTTCTTCAGTGTCCTGTCTCTTTACTTCTCGGATCCTGCACCTCAAAACAACTTAAGAGACACCCCATGACCCTGTGGGGCCCTACAGCCCTACACTTCTGAATCACAGAGGTTTTGTTATGTTGTGTTTCCATTTTCTCTTTTTGCTTTTGAGATGGAGTTGTGCTCTTGTTGCCCAGGCTGGAGTGCAATGGCATGACCTTGGCTCACTGCATCCTCCACCTCCCAGTTCAAGCCATTCTCCTGCCTCAACCTCCCAAGTAGCTGGGATTACCGGCATGTGCCACCACAACCAGCTAATTTTTTGTATTTAGTAAATACGAGCTCTCAGCACGTTAGTCAGGCTAATCTGGAACCCCTCAGATGATCCACCTGCCTCAGCCTTCCAAAGTGCTGGGATTACAGCATGAGCCAGCGTGCCTGGCCATGTTTTCATTTCATTTTCCCCAAGACGCTTTTTTATTTCTATATAACGCACTGGTTACTCAGAGACATTTGTTTAATATCCATGTATTTGTGAGCTTTTCAATTTTCCTTCTGCTGTAATTTCTAGTTTTTAAAAAGTGATTTAATAAGTCAATATAATTTTATCTATTTGAATTTGAAGACTTTATTGTTATTGGCCCAACATATGATGTATCCTGAATAATGTTCCATGTGTGCTTGAGAACAATGTGTATTCTCATACTGTTGGGTGAAATATTCTGTATATGTCTGTTAGGTGCACTTGTTCTATAGTGCCGTGCAAGTACATTGTTTCCCTACCAGCTTTCTGTTGAAATAATCTATTGTTTTAAGTAGGATAATAAAGTCCCCTATTTTTTTTTTTTTTTACAGTTCTATTAATATATGTTTCTATATTTATGTATTCCAATGTTGGGTGCACATATATTTTATTTTATTTTATTTTATTTTGGCAAATTAGTCTCTTACCATTATATAATAAACTTCTTTGTATCTCCTGACACTTTTTTTTTCTAGAAGCCTATTATGTCTGATATAAATATAGCCACTCCTACACCTTTTTGGTTATACTTTGCCTGATATATTTTCTTACCTTTTAACTGTTAACCTATGTGTGCCCTTAAATCTAAAGTAAGTCTCTTGTGTGAAGCATACTGTTAAACTTTTAAATCTATTTAGACATTCTGTGAATGTTTTAGTTTATTTTCTGGGTAATTTATAAAGAATAAAAGTTGGCTTAGCTGATTGTTTTGTATGCTGGAAGTCCAAGAGCATGCCATTGCCACCTGATGAGAACCATATTTCCACGTCAGGAAATGACCAAACGCATGAGGAGGACAGAAGCTGTACACCAGAGAGCTTACCTCTATAATTCACTCTCCTGACAAGTAAACCGCTCTGGAAAAAATAACATTCATTCATTCATTCATTCATGAGAGTAGAGCCCTCATGACCTAATATGTTCTTAAAAATCTAACTTTCTAATTTTGAGCTGCCTGGGCAGGCTGGGAGGCGCGGGTTGAAAGTCTCCTTCCAAGTTTGGAGAGAGAGAAGAGCGCCTCAGACCTTGGTACCCACGAGTGGGGAGGAGGCAGGAAAGAAGGACGTGGCGTCTGGGGAGCACCCAGGCCGCAAGACAGGGCCCGGGCTTTCGTGAGTGGGAAGTGTGTGACGCGCTTGGGAAACGCAGGAGCACCAGTGGTCGGGCTGCTCTCGGCTAAGAGGGGAGTCCTAGGCGGCGGCGAGGGGCGAAGGACCCCACGCAAAATGGCAAGTAAAGAGATGTTTGAAGATACTGTGGAGGAGCGTGTCATCAATGAAGAATATAAAATCTGGAAAAAGAATACACCGTTTCTATATGACCTGGTTAGGACCCATGCTCTTCAGTGGCCCAGTCTTACCGTTCAGTGGCTTCCTGAATTGACTAAACCGGAAGGAAAAGATTATGCCCTTCGTTGGCTAGTGCTGGGGACTCATATTTCTGATGAGCAGAATCATCTGGTGGTTGCTCGAGTACATATTCCCAATGATGATGCACAGTTTGAAGCTTCCCATTGTGACAGTGACAAGGGTGAATTTGGTGGCTTTGGTTCTGTAACAGGAAAAATTGAATGTGAAATTAAAATCAATCACGAAGGAGAAGTAAACCATGCTCCTTACATGCCGCAGAATCCTCATATCATTGCGACAAAAACACCATCTTCTGGTGCGTTGGTTTTTGACTACACAAAACACCCTGCTAAACCAGACCCAAGTGGAGAATGTATTCCTGATCTCAGGTTAAGAGGTCACCAGAAGGAAGGCTATGGTCTCTCCTGGAATTCGAATTTGAGTGGACATCTCCTAAGTGCATCTGATGACCATACTGTCTGTCTGCCGGATATAAACGCAGGACCAAAGGAAGGCAAAATTGTGGATGCTAAAGCGATCTTTACCGGCCACTCAGCTGTTGTGGAGGATGTGGCCTGGCACCTGCTGCACGAGTCACTGTTTGGATCTGTTGCTGATAATCAGAAACTGATGATATGGGACACCAGGTCCAATGCCACCTCCAAGCTGAGCCACTTGGTGGATGCACACAGTGCCGAAGTCAATTGCCTCTCATTCAATCCCTACAGTGAATTTATTCTAGCCACGGGCTCTGCAGATAAGATCGTAGTTTTATGGGATCTGCGTAACTTAAAATTAAAACTCCATACCTTCGAATCTCATAAAGATGAAATTTTCCAGGTCCACTGGTCTCCACATAATGAAACTATTCTGGCTTCAGGTGGTACGGACTGCCGCCTGAATGTGTGGGATTTAAGTAAAATTGGGGAATAACAATCAGCAGAAGATGCAGAAGACGGGCCTCCAGAACTGTTTATTCATGGAGGACACACTGCCAAGATTTCAGATGTTAGTCAGAATCCCAATGAGCCTTGGGTCATTTGCTCAGTGTCTGAGGATAACATCATGCAGATATGGCAAATGGCTGAAAATATTTACAATGATGAAGAGTTGGATGTCACGACATCGGAACTGGAGGAACAAGGATCTTAAACCCAAAGTACGAGAGATGTTTCTGTTGAATGCTTGATTTATTGAAGCCTATGTGGAGAAACATGGATAAAATATTGATACCTGACATGGTGGTGCATGAATTAGTTTAAACTCTGGTTTCTACATGAATGCTTGATTTATCAAGCGCCAAAGGCTTTGTATAGTAGAAAATATAAGTGGGGTGGCTTCTGGCTTCTTTATCCTCTGATTCTAGCACTTTCAAGTGAGCTGTTGCGTACTGTATCATATTGTAGCTATTAGGAAAGAGATGATTGTTGCTTAAGAAAGAACATCACCATTGATTTAAAATGCAAGTAGCAGCATACTGCCTTTGATTCAACTGTTTTAAGTCCTCATTTTCTCAAACTAAGTGCTTGCTGTTCCCAAATATGTAAGAGTAACTTTTACACTTTTTCTTTCCAACACTTCTTGATTGGCTTTGCAGAAATAAAGTTTTACAATAAAATGATTTTTTAAAATCTAACTTTCTAATTTTATAATATTGTCAGTTAAATTCAACATGCATTTTTGTGGGGTCATTCAAACCAGAGCATTGTGCTTTTATTGGATAATTAAATCTTTTTATATTTATAAAAAGTATTGATAGATAAGGACTTCTTTCTGCCATTTTGTTAATTATTGTCTGAACATTTAGTAGTTTCTTTGTTCTTTTTTTGTGCTGCCTCCCCTTGCGTTTTGTTGAATGCTTTTTTGTTTTGTTGTTTTTATATGCCTTGA
Source organism: Sapajus apella (assembly GCF_009761245.1). NCBI lineage: Eukaryota > Metazoa > Chordata > Mammalia > Primates > Cebidae > Sapajus > Sapajus apella. The sequence goes on from NW_022438442.1 coordinate 14,117, forward strand.
TTCTTTTTTGTGTGTGTAACCACCACAATTTTTTTTTGTAATTACAAAAGGCTTACCTACAACATCTCATAGTTATAGTCTAACTTAAAATAAGAATGATTTAACTTCTATGTATAGAAAGACTCAACAATTTTACTCCATTCAACACACTATGTCACACTTTACATTTATTTGTACTGTGAATCTATTAACAAATTATTTAAGCCGTAGGTATTTTTAATACTTTTGTCCTTTAGCCTTCATACCAGAGTTTAGAGTAATTCATGCACCACCATGTCAGGTATCATTAATATTTTATCCATGTTTCTCCACATAGGCTTCAATAATGGTATAATTTAATTTCAATATTTATTTTATATATTATTAATTATAGTGTTATAGAAAATTTACACGTTTTGTTTTGAAATATTAATATTTTCTTATGTTCATATGGCTGTATTATGGCCTTTATATTTTATGTAACAATAGCACCAATATATTAATAGCATAAAGAACTTTAGTGTCTTTTAAATACTTATTAACTAAAATGTGCTATTTTCATTTGCCTTTTATGAGTTATTGTAATGCATTTTCTGATTTAAAAA
>NW_022438443.1:0-14668 GCF_009761245.1 Sapajus apella
CTGTGGCTCCCAGATGGTCAACCCTCAACAATCAACTGGACTTCTACCTTATGCAATCCCAATTACAGCAGAAAGTCCATCCTACACTCACTCCATTTTCTTTAGGATCCTTTACCTGCAACCTCTCCAACTGTGGTAGCTGCCTAGGGACATCATTACACAAACCGTTTCTGTCCAGTGAAACAGTTAAGATGGCCTTTGTCCGTGTGCTTGGGCTTCTGAAGGCGGGAAGCTGGGAGGATCCTGGGGGACATATGCAGCTAGGCACTCAGGAAGTCACACTGGTTAGGGAGCTGCTGGATGGCACCTGAGCTCTGCCAGCCCAGCGATGAATTGTACGCTGTCTCTGCCTCTACAATTCACTCAGTCTGCATGCATAATGTCAGTTGGGGGCACGTGAATGGCCAGAAGTGCAAGGGAGACAAAGAGAGAAAGTGGCTTTTTCTTTCAACTTCAGGGGCTGCAAACAGAGCCATGTCTTCCACTGTGTCTCACACAACTGGGGATCCTCAAAATGTGGACAGAGGGTTCACAGGCTGGGGAAGAACAGGAAGAAAAACAACAACAACAAAAAAAACCACAAGAGAAATGCTCACCAAAGAAAAGCAATCAAGACTGAATCAGGCCTGCAAAGCAGATCTGGGCAGGTCACATGAGGCAGCAGAAAAGTACAGAGGAGCATGGGGTAGTTGTTTCGCCTTCACATGCTTTGATTCTGAATTTTAATGCAGACAGCAATCACTGGAGTGCCGCCACCCCTAGCTGACTGTGCCATTGCAATTGATCACCCTCCTACCATGCCCACAGCTTCATTCTGACCTCCCGCACCTTTCCCACACTCTCCTACCTCTACATGCCTGACCACTGCTTATGCCTGCAGCTCAGCACCCTACATGCCCTCAGTGATGGACTGAAGGCAGGCATTAACTTGAATGTCACTGATGCTTCCCACTGTGATCTTGTGTAGGATGACATGTTGTTGTAGGTTCCAAAACAATTTTCCAGCCACTTAAGAGTTATTGGATGTTAGGATAGGAATTAACAGGGGATTATGCCCCACCTGCCCCCCAAAAGTAGAAATTCTATGACTCCTCTTCAGTCCTACTAAATTGGAATTTCTAGGAAGTAATCTGTATTTGTAATAAGATCCGTCAGTAATTCTGATGCAATGTTAGACTGGGTAACCTCTGATTCAGCCTGTCCTTGCATAATATAAACTTCATAAAACAACAGCTAATTGGAACTTCTGAAACACACGCAGATTAATGACTTATGACTTGTGCCAGAAAAACGAAGTCACCTGAGAAAACTGACACAAGCTACAGGAAGGACAGTGATGAGGATGACTAGCAAGGTTAACACCAGTAAAAGAGAACCCACAGCCAAACAGCAGCAGGGGGCACCCGGATTTGAACCAGGGACCTCTTGATCTGCAGTCAAATGCTCTACCCCTGAGCTATACCCCCTTGCATGGTAGATGTTCCTCCTTGGCATATTTCACCTGTGTTGCCACACCCAAGGATTCTATAGTAAATTGTATTAATTCCCAGCCAGCTTATGGAAATTGGTAGCCCTACCACAACTGACTAGAGACTGCTCTTTGGTCATGAGCTCACCCCTTCATTATCAGAGACCCCTCATTTGTCTAATGATACTTTGCTACTCTGTAGCCACAACCTGAATTCCTTCAAATGAGGTCTCCTCCCATTTCCTTACTCGATACCTGATGGGTGTAGGGGATGCGGGTGGGGTGAGAGGCAGGTGTTAAGAATCAAGGCTCTATTTGTCAGCTATTTCCACAACAGTGTGTCATAACAAATCACCCCAAAATCTGGCTGCCTGAAACCATAAGCATGTATTCTCATGCTCATAGGTTAGCAGCATGAATGCCAATCAGCTGACGTAGGCTGGGCTTGACCTGATGTCTCTGCTTCAAGCTGTGGGTCTGTGCTTGGTTTCTGTCTGTAAGCTGGGCTTAAGTCAGCTCCATATGTGTTCCTTCTACAATCCCAGCTGCAGGAGTAGCAGCTCCCAAGGGGACACACTTCTCATGGTGACAGCAGAAATGCAAAGGGGGAGGCCTAACTATGCAAGCGGCTTTCAAGCCTCTGCTTGCATCACATGTGCTAATATCTCATTCATCAAAGTAAGTCACAGGACCAAGCCCTAACTCAAGAGCAGGAAAGCATGTCCCCGTCTAGTGGAAAGATCTACGAAGTCTCATGGCGAAGGTCACAGATGCAAAAATAAGTGAAGATCCAGGGCCACTAGTTTCATCTATCATGGACTGCCCTCTTGGTCATAATTATTTACATCTCTCTTACTTGCAAAATATACTCACATCTGGAAAGGCAGAACAACTCGAAGAAAGGCAAGACTACTTGTAGGAGGGGTCTTTCAGTTCATAGGTTTCATAGGTAGGTAAGAGACAAATGTTTGCATTCTTTTGAGTTTCTGATGAGCCTCTCCAAAGGAGGCAATCAGATATGCATTTATCTCAGTGAGCAGAGGGACGCCTTCAAATAGAATGAGAGGCAGGTTTGCCTGAAACAGTTTCCAGCTTGACTTTTCCCTAGCTTAGTGATTTTGGGACCCCAAGATTTATTCTCCTTTCACAGAAAGCTACCCCAAACCAGTGACATACAATAGTGCTTGTTCTCATGCCCGCATGTCCCCAGGTTCAATCTGAAACAGCTGATCTGGTCTGGATTTGGCAGAGGGTCGGCTTGGAGCTGCGGGTCTAGCTGGCCTTGCCTCCTTACAATGAATTTGGGCTCATTGTTGGGCCATGTGTATTTACTCTGGGGCCCAGGTCAGAAGGGCAGTAGCTCACAAAAGCCTAGTTCTTGGCAATGTTCAAAGTGCCAGGAGGCAAGTCCAGTCTTGCAAGCAGATCCCAAGCTCCTGCTGGCATCACATCTACTAACATCCCCCTTGAGCAAAACAAGTCGCAGGGTGTGCCAGATGTCCGTTTATCTATCCAGCTCTAATTATCCTTTCTGCAGTTGTCTGGCAATACACGGATGCGATTCCTGAAGTGCTGTTCATTTGAGGGAGTGCAGTGTTCACAGTTGTCAGTAGAGGGCGTGAGAGGGATAGTTCAGGGGAAAGGAGGCCTCTTCCCATTTATTTCTGCTTTTCCTGGTTCCTGCTTTGCCGTTGGTCGGCGGTGCCATATCGGGTGGTGCTCTGCCATGGCACACACGCAGAGGATGAAGCCCCATGGCGAGGCTTGGTCACACCTCCAGGTGCGAACGCTGAGGGCTCCAAGCCTCACCCTTGCAAGTGGTTCATTTGTGCCTTGTACCCCCATATCCCCCAAAGCAAGTAGCTTCCTGCTTGCCTTGAAAGTGACGGGTTAATTTGATCTGGTGGGCGGCCCTGCTTGCTTCTGGTCGCTTGCTTTTTGTTGTTGTCATTATTTTCCTTTTCCACGAAGCTGAAGGTCATGGTAGCTGAAGGCCTCAAGGCTCAATGCTAAAACTTAACTTTCACTGGAGGCTTTATAGATAACATTCCTAGGTCACATGGTGATGGTCACTTCAGTTGATTTTCAGGCACTTGGGTAAGCTCCTGTCCAGCTCAAACTGGTTGAGACCACTGACTCTTCAACTGGGTCTATGCAAGTACCTGAGAGGTGGCTGTTTGACATCAGAGGGCCAAAAACTCCACCCTCAAATCATGCTAATGCCACCACTTTCTGCACATATGTCTTGTTAAATGCCATGGGCCCAGGTGTGGTGGCACGCATACGGAGTCCCAGCTATTCAGGAGACGAAAGTGGGAGGATGACTTGAGGCTGGACTGAGCTATGATTATGCCACTGCACTTCAGCCTGCGTGACAAAGCAACACCCTGTCTCAGAGAAGGTGGGAGAGGGGAGGAGAGGGGAGGAGAGGGGAGGCTAGGAAAAGGGAGGGGAGGGGAAGAAAGGGGAGGGGAGGGGAAGGGGAAGGAAAGGAGGGAGTGGGGAGTAAAGGGAGGGAAAGAAAGAGAAAGAAACAGAAAGAAGAGGAATGCCACGAACCCCACTAAACTTGTGTAGAATGAACCTGTCATTTCATTTCTGTCCATTGTCAATCACCTTTCCCCATGCCTTAGCCCACCCCACTTCCTTAACCCATAAACATCCCTAAGGCTTGTCTTCAAGGCGGTGGATGGAGAAGCTATTCTCCCATCTCCTCGTTTGGTGTGCTTTTGAATAAATCACATGGGATCTGGACGCGGCCGGGGCGGGGGGGAGGGGGACAGCATGGCATCTGTGACCGATGTGGCTGGGGCAAGCCAGTAAGTGAGCTCTAACTGTACTTTCCTTCCCCAGAGAGGTCTGAACAGGGGTCACTTTCCAAATTCATCCACTCTTAGGTCCCTCACCCCAAGGGGTGCTTTAAAGTTGTCTTTGCACTTTTGTAGCATATAATTCTTTCTGTCAAACTTTCTCTGGTAAGTTGCTCGGTGACTTCTTTCTCCTGATTGGGCCCGACTGATACACATGGCCAAGCACAGAGCAGAGCTGGGTGAGAGCACTCTCACCTCTGGGAAAGAGATGGAAAAGTCATAAGGCAAAAGGTGCTGACACAGAGAAGTAAGAAAGAACTGGGGCCAGGGAGTTAGTCTACTACCTCTTCACAGGCCAGAGAGGCACCGGAAAAGGTGAAAAGCAGTGAGTTAAACCAAGGAAGCCATTCTGTACTTGGCAATAAAGAAAAACAAAAACTGCTGGGAATACCCAGATTTGAACTGGAAACTCTAGATCTACAGTCAAATGCTCTACCTCTAAGCTACAGCTGCTTAGCTGCCCAAGGGGCCGCCTTAGTATATTTCACCTGTGTTGTTACACCCAAGGATTCTGGAGTGCACTGTACATTCTATTCATTCCTGCTTCCCCTATGGAACCTAGCAAACCCCCACAGACTGACCCGAAACCACTCTTCAGGCCACGAGCTCCCCCTTCCATTCTCCAGAAGCCCTTCACTTGTCAGTAGACACTCTCTACTCTGTAACCACTACCTGAACTGCAGCCTCCCCTCCTCTCACCAGTACTGAGTGCCACTGAGACACCAGGTTTGAGAATAAGGGTTAAAGGTGAAAAACTGGCCCATCTGTCCTTCCTTCCATCCTCCCTCATCTCCACCTGCTCTATCCCATTTGCACCACCCTTCCTGCCTGGGTTCCTCTCATATTTCACCCTCTCCTCCCCCTTTCTCTGAACCTGTCCCTAAATGAGGCAGTCTCCTAGAGACTTGGCAGGACCCAGGGAAAGCACAGCAAGACAAGGGCTACAGCCCTGAAACCCTTTGAGCAGTACAGCTGAGAAAGCCAGGATGGGGCATGAAGCCTATGGTTTGGGGACCCATCGCCCTGGATCAAAGGGGCCTGGTGTATGATCAGAGACCTCTTCCTCTGCCCCATAGCAGGGAATGGTGCCTATTTCCCTTGGCAAAGGTTCACTCATATTGTGGGGATGCATGCCAGTCCTTCCTAATAGGCAACTGCCTCTAAGGATACCAGGGATTCAGAGAAAGGACAGTAACCTAAACATCTGCGATCTCCATATTAGAGTACAGAGCATGCTGTGTTATGCAATGGAAGAGAAGGGCAAAGGGGGAGATATTCGTTCTCATTCCTGTGATTTTTACTTACATAATTACATGTATTTCACTTTAAATATATACAGGTATTGATCGACTTACAACCTATGTAACCTACGACCATTTGACTTTACGACCACAATTGCTAGCCACAACTGCTCTGCATCTGGCATTGCAAACGTGGCCCAGCTGGGCGTACAACAGTGCGGCACAATAAACATATATGCTATATCATATCATTATTAGTCATTTTATTGCCTTTCTTACTAAAATGTGAGTGGTTTATATCCCTATATCTTTAACAATATTAGAACATACTAAGTTTAAATTATATTTGAACAAGATATCCAGATGACATCTTTTATGATGAATGCTACACATTTGTATCCCATGGAAAATCACATAAAATTGTGATGATTTACTTTTCTATTTACAATGATAATAAATAAATACCTGGCAACTAGTCCTTTTTAACCCTAAGACTTAACATAATTCATACTCTTCTGCTTTTCAAAACTCATCATGTGCCGTGGTTTTTCACTTCAAACCATAGAGCACCGTGGTTCAGTGATCTGTGAATATTCCACAGTTTTACACAAGGCTGCGCCTTTACCACAAGTTAAGGTGGCTTTTTAAAAATGAGATTTGACAAGAATGCTTTCATAATAAGCATTCAGGTCAACCTTTATTACTGGTAACGCAGTGTTTTACTTAAACCTGACGAATGTAAAAGTAAGAAACAAAGTGGTGTAGAGATGATACAAATGGCATAAAATGAACAAAGAAAATTATGATATATAACAATAATGAAAGAATTATGATAAAATATGACTTAAAGATTTTTATAACATCATTTCACAGTACTGTACATATAGCCAACTCAACTTATGACCAAATCGTGTTACGACCGGTCTGTCGGAACCAATCGTGGTCGTAAGTCGAGCACTAGCTGTACTCTACATTCAAAATAGGGATTTATTCCAGTCATCAATCTATTACCATGTTGCTGGCTACCTGCCCTAGCCTATAAAGCACCATCTTTTCTATTGGGGTATGCAACTGGAGAGTCAGCCACACTTCCCTGGTAGTGGCCAGGCTCCCTTTGGTGAGGCAGAGACTCCTTGGTGGAGCCCACTCATAGTCCTCATCCCTAAAGTTGTGGCCCCTTGTTCCTGAGTCCCCTGAATGAGCCATGGGCAGGTGTGAAGGGGGTTCATTAGATGCTAGGGTAGGTCATCTTAGAGAAAATGATGGAAGAGACATTATACAAGATTACTCATGGGCTGGGCACGGTGGCTCATGCCTGTAATCCCAGCACTTTGGGAGGCTGAGACGGGTGGATCACGAGGTCAAGAGATCGAGACCATCCTGGTCAACATGTTGAAACCCCGTCTCTACTAAAAATACAAAAAATTAGCTGGGTGTCGTGGCACGCGCCAGTAGTCCCAGCTACTCGGGAGGCTGAGGCAGGAGAATTGCTTGAACCCAGGAGGCAGAGGTTATGGTGAGCCGAGATCGTGCCACTGCACTCCAGCCTGGGTAACAAGGTTGAAACTCCGTGTCAGAAAAAAAAAAAAAAGAAAAAAGAAAGATTACTCATAATGAAAGGACTTTGGCTATCCATTAGAAGAGATTCTCCAAATACCCAGCACAATGCATAAAAAATTATCCTCATCAAATACATCATAGTGTGATTACAGAATATCAGGACAAAAGGGAAGATCATCAAAGCTTAAAAACGGAAAGAAACAGGTGATGACAAAAGATAGACGATCACAATGGCACCTGACTTTTCAATAGCAATACTAGACACTAGAAGACAACAGGAAAAATCCTTCACAATATGAAGGATTATAAGTTGAAACTAGAAATCTATGTCTACCCAGACTGCTAATCAAGTGTGTAAGTAGAATTATGGACATTTTGAGGAATGCAAAGTCTTAAAAATTCACGTCTACTCACCATTCCCAGAAAACAACTGGAGGATATCCTCTGCCAAAATGAGGAAGTAAATTAAGAAACATTCGAGACTTGGAACCGGGAAGAAGAGACTCGCACGCAGGAGACAGAGATGGAGAGAATGTCCCGGTGAGGGTGGAGGCAGTCCTAGGGCATGGGCTGTGCAGCAGGCTCTCCAGGGCAACCAGAACAAACACAGCAGGAAGCTGCAGAGTTACTGGAAAACAAGAAGTGGAGACGTTAATTATCTAACAGCTTTTACAATGTGGTAAGTTGTTTTGACAGGCATTTCATGGAGCAATGAAAGGTTGTGGAAAATCATAGATGTTCCAAGAAAACTGGGCAGTTGAAAATGTGAGGCTATCATTAACTTGAGGAAAAACAAAAAGTCCTATCAGAACTCTTAGTTCAGCTTAGGGTTATGTAGATTGGCCATAAAAACTGTTGACCCCATAATAATTAAAACATGGAAGATAAAATTGAACAAAGGGTAAATATATAGCATGTTATCTAAAAAGTTGAGATACACAGTAAACAAATTAGAAAACAGAAGAGAAGAAGCCACATGAGTTATAATCCTCATCTACAAAAATAAGTCAGATAATGATGTCTAAATCTGATAAATGATACATAGTATATTATGACACATTTATATTACTTAAAATCATAGAGGCAAACAGACTAGAAGAAACAGCCAAAAGGGTGGAGAGTGGCTGCCTCTGGGTGGCAAGAGGGAAATACAAAGGATTGAGGTTTCTTTTATTATAAGCTTTAAAAGCAGTGTTTGACTGTCAAAAATAGTTGCACAAGATACTTAGATTAAAAAATATATATATATGTAAGGTTAAAAACAGTCGTGCACTGGGGATGGAGGTGCGGTTCAGGGTAGAGCTTTCCACACTAGGAGCAGAGTTTTCTGGCCAACACCTGAAGATGCTGTGTGGTCCTCATGCTATGTTGTCTCCATGATGCTTCCCAGGACTACTCTCTGATACCAGTCAGGGCCTGGGAACTTCCCCAACGGTTTCATAAATCGGATTTCATGCAAACATCCCAGACTAAGATAACTTCAGATGTCGGTATTGCATGTGTCTCAATTTTTGTCACCAAACTGCTATTTTGCAGTATAAACAAGAAGAAATCAGACATGTAGACCTAAATGCTGTTCCAGCAGTAAATGGAAACGCTCCTCCCAGCGGCTGCTGTCACCACAGACTGAGGGAAAGGGGGAAGACATACAGGCATGTGAGCGGAAGCTAGGGTTTGGGAATTGGGGATGGACTTTTCTGGGATGAGTCTGTGTTAGAAACAGTTGCTGGTCTTACTCTCTAGAAACAAGTAGGAACTTCCAATGTGCTGCAGGACTTCCGGGTGTGACTACCAACATGAAAGGTGCTTATTAGACACCTACAACAAGGAGGGGGTATAGCTCAGGGGTAGAGCATTTGACTGCAGATCAAGAGGTCCCCAGTTCAAATCTGGGTGCCCCCTACTGCACTTTTTCTATTCACACAAGCTATTTATGTTCTTCACAGAAGCTGTTGGTCATATTCCAGTTTCTTTTCATCCATTCCACCTATGATTTTCCCTGGAACTGGAAGTTACAGGTCAGGCCAGCCCAGCTGCAACCTGGCTGGATAACTTCTTCCCCTCTCTTCCTGCACCAGCTCCATAGGTATCCCTCATATTCTTGGTATCTAGCTCCCTCTCCCCCTATATATGTAATTTCTCCAACTCGATTGGATTCTCAAATAGAAGGTGGAGATTGTGATGCAGAATGCTTCTGGGGTTTTCCAGGGCAGACCAGGTAGCTGTACTGCCCAGAAACAGACAGCGAATGGTACCCCAAGTTATCACCCTACTGCTTCCTTCCCACAGCAGCTGTTTGGTGTACTGGAGTGGTGGCCGGACCAAGGGAGAAACATCACAGCACCCGGCACTTCCATGCAGGGTAGATATTTTCCCCTGGATAATTGCTTTCTCCCACGCCAGGGCTCACAACCTTGCTTCAACCTTGTAGGCGAAAAGCCTGGCTCAGTTACTCCAACAAGGGAGACAGAGGTTCTGCAGTGCTGCTCCTACAGACTCAACTCCTGTAGCTCTGTGGCTGCATCTGAATTACAGCCCACTCTGTGACTGTGGCCCAAAGCTTAAAGGTGGAGGATTAGACTCAAGAGTCTGTTCATACGAGATGATTTAGAATTCCAACTTCATTATGTGAGCCACAGGGAGTCCTGTATACTGCAATGAAGAACCAGATCATGTCCTTTGTCTAAGGAGATCATTTAGGAGACATTACAGAGACTGGAGTTTACCAAAAGACAACGACAGGAACTGGTGTTATTTTTTGAATGCCTACTACACCCTACTATGTGCTAATATCACGCTAGGCAGTTTATCTCAGTTATAATATTTGTCTCCTCTGTCTTCACTGTAGGAAAAAGGGAGCCGGGCTGGAAGCTCAGGTCAGAGTCCATGGACTGTTTTGGTGACTAGTGGCCAGTTCTTGGGTTAACCCCCAAAAACACTGGGAAATAGTTGGGGATTCTGCAGGCAGCTTCCATCCTCTTCTCCTGCTCATGGCTCCACCCAAGGACAGGCCTGGTGAACTGCAGAGCTGAGGGAAGGTGTCTTGCTGTGAATCAGGTCTGGCAGCTTCCAGAAAGTCTTTTCAGAAAGTCAGATATAATACATCTCATATTGGCATGTGTCACAATGATGTCCCTTTTATCTGTATGAGGTTTACCTCCTCAATCCCATTATAATCATTCAGATGCCCAGAAGGCTGCTCTGTCTTGGAATCCCACCTGCTCATTAGTACAGTGTACTCAAAGCAGGTCTCAGAAATTGCTGAGTGGCTAGTCCTTCCGACCTCCCTAGCTACTCTCTCCACGCTCCTCCCCTCCAGCCCCAACCTCCACCTTCTATCCCATGCTCCCGGTCAAGGAGAAATGCTGCTTATGTTGGTCCAGAGCCAGCCACAGTGTGATGAGCTGCATTTGTGAATTCCCAGATTCCTCACTGGCAGGCTAAGGTTTGTGGGGTAGGGACCTCAGTCTCATGAGGCTGTGCTAACAAGGCTAACAAGGACAAGCAGGATCTGGAGGCGAATACTTGAGGAGGCTGAGGCTACAGGAGGGTCACAGCTGAGGCACAGGCATTCACTCAAATGTCACCTATTGAAGAGGTGCCAAGCAGCTTGCCCTGCTCTAAATTTACGAAGATAATGTGTTCCTTGCATACATCTGACAGCAGCGGGAAAACCTCAGAAGTTCCTGTGGGATGTCTGATTTTTATTCCAGGAGGAAGGCTTCCTGGATGCTCGCTGGGGTGTGTGAGTTGAGTGACACCTGGCATAAGGTGCTCAACCTCTCCTGGGCCTCAGTTTTTGCATCTGTAAAATGGAAGATAATCATACCACCTCATAGGTTTTTTTGTTGAGAATTTAAAGCACTTACAATGCCTGGTGGCTCATGCCTGTAATCCCAGCACGAGGCCAAGGTTGGCGGATCACCTGAGGCCAGGAGTTCGAGACTAGCCTGGCCCACATGGTGAAACCTCCATCTCTATTAAAAATATGAAAATTAGCCAGGTGTCATGGTGAGTACCTGTAATTCCAGCTACTCAGGAGACTGAGGCATGAGAATCGCTTGAACCCAGAAGGCGGAGGTTGCAGTGAGCCAAGATCATGCCACTGCTCTCCAGCCTGGATGACAGAGGGAGACTCCATCTAAAAAAAAATAAAAATAATAAAAAAATGAAGAGTAAGGAGCAGGCAAGGGGATTTAAAAACAGATTTTTTTTTCTTTGAGACAGAGTTTCACTCTTGTTGCCCATGCTGGAGTACAATGGTGTGATCTCAGCTCACTGCAACCTCTGCCTCCTGGGTTAAAGTGATTCTCCTGCCTCAGTCTCCCGAGTAGCCTGGGTTACAGGTGCTTCCCACCATACTGAGCTAATTTTTGTTGTTTTAGTAGAGACGGGGATTTGCCATGTTGGCCACACTGGTCTCAAACTCCTGACTTCAGGTGATCCACCCGCCTCAGCCTCCCAAAGTGCTGGGATTACAGGCTTGAGCCACTGCACCCGGCTGAGAGATTTTTCAGTCTGCAGTCTAATGCACTAGATCCAAGCTGTTATTTGACCTGTCACCCAACAGGTAAATAACTGTATTTCTCTGACTAGTGATCTTCCCTCCCTTTCCCTCCTCTCCCTTTTCTTCCCTTTCCTTTTTCCTTACCTGTCCTTTAGTACTTCCGAGAGTGTCTTACTCAGCTCAGGTCCAGCTAAGACTGGAGTATCGTGGCAGGATCATAGCTCACTGAAGCCTCCAACTCCTGGGCTCCAGCAAGCCTCCCACCTCAGCCTCCTGAGTAGCTAGAACTACAGGCACGAGCAACCGTGCCCAGCAAATTATTTTTATTTTTTAATTTTTTGTAGAGTGTAGGTCTCACTCTATCACTCAGACTACAGTGCAGTGGTATGGTCATGGCTTACTGTAGCCTCAAACTTTTAGGCTCAAGTAATCATCCTGCCTCAGCCTCCCCAGTAGGTAGGACTAAAAGCCCATGCCACTGTGTCCAGCTTTTTAATTTTTTACTTTCATAGAGATGGGGTCTGGCTGTTTCCCAGACTAGTCTAGAACTAGCCATCTCAAGCAATTCTCCCTTCTCAGCCTCCGAAGAGCTAGGATGACAGGCATGAGAAACCACACCCAGCCACAATGAGTATATTTGCAATGTTGAAACCACAGTTATGACATTGCCATCTTACATAAGCAGGGTTGACCTGCCCCAGTGAAAATGCATCTCTTCCTGCTGCCTACTTCCCTTCCACAAAGGTCATGGAGCCCTCAGCTAGCAGCCCTGCAGCCTCCTCTCCCTCATCTTTCTCCCTCTGGGTGAGAACAAAACCTCAGAGAGCTATTGATCTGTATGGAGTCAGCAGTCAACCCTCTCAGTTAAATTTCTCAAATATTTAGTGTACCAAGCAAGAGGCCAGCCTTTGCAGAGGGATACAGAGATGAGTGAAATCTAGCCCAAATCATCTCTGTTCTTTCTTACAAACTCCGAATCTAGAGAAAAGAAGTGATGTGCAAAATAAAATATTAGCTGTGATGGAAAGCAGTGCGGACTACAGCCAGGCTACGTTCAGGTGTGGACTTAGTGACAGCTCCTCCAGCGAGACAGTAAGGGTTAGGGACAGGTGTGGGAAGGGCATGCCAGGCAGAAACTGCAAAGGAACAAAGATGCAAAGTTGCTGGAGTGTTTTCTGGGTCTAAAAGGCATGTATATCTGTGTGTGTGTTCATGGGTGTGTGTGCATCCATGCGTGTGCATGCCTGCAAGTGGGTCTGCTTGCGTACGGAGTAGATTGGGAGAGTATGTGTGTGATGAGTGTGCATAGCAGAAGGCAGAGGGACTGTGACCACAGCCTAAGGCTTGGAGGTGGGTGACTAGACTCAAGACTTTTCTCCTATGAGATGTTTTGGAATTCTGAGTTTGCTTTATTTTTGAGACAAAGTCTTGCTGTTGCCCAGGCTGGAGTTAACTGGCCCCATCTGAACTTGCTGCAACCTCCACCTCCCAGGTTCAAGTGATTCTCCTGCCTTAGCATCCCAAGCAGCTGGGATCACTGTGTGTGCCAACACACCCAGCTAATTTTTGCATTTTTAGTAGAGACAGGGTTTCACCATATTGGCTAGGGTGGTCTCAAACTCCTGACGTCAGGTGATCTGACCGCCTCAGCCTCCCTCCAAAGTGCTGGGATTACAGGCATGAACCACCATGACCAGCTGAATTCTGAGTTTGTTCTGTGGGCCACATTTCTGCCCTACAATGAAGCAACCAGTTCAGGCCATTTGTTCTAGAAGGTCATTTAGGAAACATTACAGAGAATGTTTTGGAGTTTGCCAAAAGACAAGGACAGGAACTGGTGTTATTTTCTGAACCCCTACTATGTGCTAATAGCATACTAGGCAGTTTATCATGTTATCGTATTTGTCCTAGGAAACTTAGCCCTGGTTAAGAAGAAGAAACTGAAGTTTATAGAGTTAAATACCTTGCCCAGTGACACAGAGTAAGAAAAGGAATCCAGAGGAGAAAAGGAAATCCAGAGAAACTTTCAAGATAAAATATATAGGACTTGGTGACTCATCAGATGTAAGGGATGAGGAAAATAAGAGAAAGAAGAGTTGGGAAATAAACATTCCTTTGTTCCAGAAAGAAATATGGCGGTAGCTTCAGTGGAAAGTGGCCAATACAACCTAACTTAGGGTAGAGACTGGGCATGCTTTGGGTTGGGGAAGGAACAAGACTGAGAAAGAATTCAATCAGTTCAGTTATAGGGACAAGAGTACAGATGGGGTGATTTGCTTTGGAAGAAAAGAGGAGAATGTTTTCCCTGAGGCAGAAGAGAAGGGGCTAATAACAGCTGAAGAGAGATGTCTCTGTGGCAGGGTGGGAAGCTGAGGAGCTGAGGTCTGGCTGCTTCGATTCTCTCCGTAAAGCAGAGGTAACGCATCGCAAGGACAGAGCGTGGGGAGACAGCAGGCTGCTGCTGAACCTGCAGTCTGAGCAGAGGGACCTGGACAGTGCAAAGAGGAGGGTGTCGTTCTGGTGGAGCTGGGATCCGGCGCTGCTCCTCTCTGGACTCCACCTCTCAATGGGCACTGAGAAGACTGATGTCCCCAGGCACACCTGTCCCTTCCTAAGTGGCCACTGGGAAAGCGCCAGTGATTTTACTCTCCAGCTCTTCATGTTTTAAATCTATGCAGATCCTGGCCCAAGGTGCCTAACTCACTCTCAGGAGTAGACCAGGTTACTTGTTTCCTTGTGTGTAGCCCAGTTCTACCTCCCGTCAGTCACACATTACCATGTTTTGGGTGATCCTTTCAGTGGAGGAATCCATTTGCTCAGGGGACACTTGCAGATTTTTACCACTTCATCCCAGGCTTGGCTGCAGTGGACTCTCACCTCTAAACTGTGAGGATTTCTGTATATGGTCTCCAAAAGAAGACAGTAAAGGAGATAAACAGAAACTAGAACTTGCCAGACAAAGAAGATAGGAAATTTAATCAAAAGTGTTACCAGCATAAACATGGAATATAAATCATTAAAT
>NW_022438444.1:0-2593 GCF_009761245.1 Sapajus apella
AAAAAAAAAAAAAAAAAAAAAAAAAAAAAAAAAAGGCCAGGCATAGTGGCTCATGCCTGTAATCCTAGCACTTTGGGAAACTGAGGCAGGTGGATCACTTGAGGTCAGGAGTTCAAGACCAGCCTGGCCAATATGGTGAAACCTCATCTCTACTAAAAATACAAAAATTAGGAGGTGTAGTGGCAGGCACCTGTAATCCCAGCTACTTGGGAGGCTGAGGCAGAAGAATCGCTTGAATCCAGGAGGTGGGGGTTGCAGTGAGCTGAGATCCAGCCACTGCACTCCAGCCTGAGTGACAGAGCAAGACTCTACCTCAAAAAAAAAAAAAGCAAATACAAAAATACAATCTCGTCACTCCCCCACTTAAATTCTTTCATGGCTTCTCTCTGTAATTAAAATGTATACTCCTTACTGTGGTATATACATTCCTGCATGGTCTGGCCCCTCCCTTCCCCTCTAGCCTCCTCCTGTCCCATGGCCTCCCCATTATTCTCTCTGTTCCACCATACTGGCCTCCTTTCTGTTCCTCAGACCCTCCAAGTTCATTCTTCCTTCAGCCCTTGTACCCTCACTAGTTGCTCTGTGAGGAATGCTCTTCTTTCTGGTCAGCACACAACTGGCTCCTTTTCCTTATTCAAAGCTTGGTACAAACGACACGACCTCAGAGAACCCCGTTCTGGTCACTCTGTCTAAATTAGCTCCTCCAGGTGCACAGACATGGTCACCTTCCCAATACTTTGTTTTGCGTTCTTTATGCCACTTACTACTGAATTATTTTCTGAGTTATTCATTGGCTATCTACACTCACCAGACTGTAAGCCCCCTGAAGGCAGAGACTTATCTCTTGTTTTTCTCCTGTGTCCTCAGTGTTTGGAGCAACACGTGGCACTGAATGAATGAATGAACGCATGCATGTATGGGGGTGCACGGAAAGGACACAGGTGGCAGGCAGTTGTATTCATTGCCTCTTGCTGCTATAATAAATTACCACAAACTCAATTTTATTATCTTAGAGTTCTAGAGGTCAGAATCTGAAATGGGTCTTACAGGACTACAAGGTGTTGGCAGAGCTGGGTTCCTTCTGGAGGCCGTAGGGGAGAATCCCTTTCTTTCCCTTTCCTTCCTTTTTCAAGCTTCTAGAGGCTACCCAAATTCCTTGGCTGGGGCCTCTTTCTCCAAGTTAAAGTCAGCCTCATCACATGTTCAAATTTCCCTGACATGTTCTACCTCCCTCTTATGAGGACCCTCGTGATTTCATTGTGGCACTCAGGTAATCTATGAAACTTTTTCCATCTCAAGATTCTTATTTTATTTTATTATTTATTTTTTTTTTTTGAGACGGAGTTTCACTCATGTTACCCAGGCTGGAGTGCAATGGCGCGATCTCGGCTCACCGCAACCTCCGCCTCCTGGGTTCAGGCAATTCTCCTGCCCCAGCCTCCTGAGTAGCTGGGATTACAGGCATGCACTACCATGCCCAGCTAATTTTTTGTATTTTTAGTAGAGACGGGGTTCCACCATGTTGACCAGGATGGTCTCGATCTCTTGACCTCATGATCCACCCGCCTTGGCCTCCCAAAGTGCTGGGATTACAGGCTTGAGCCACCGCGCCCGGCCTAAGATTCTTATTTTAACTACATCTAAGTCTCTTTTGCCACATAAAGTAACAGACTCACAGGTTTTGTAGACGAGGACGTGGGCATCTTTGGGGGCCATGAATCTGCCCAGCACAGTGATAAACCTCTGTCCTGGAAGTCTACCCTGGCCACCGTAACTCAAGTATTACTTCCTCCCTGAATCCTTTTCAGAACTTGTCATCTGCAGACGTAGATGACCAGTCCTTCTTTTGCACCTACATGGTACTTGAACTCTGTAACGGCACTTACAACACCCCATAGAAATTGCTGAATTTACTCACCTGCTTGTCTCTTCCATTAGGCTCGGAGTCTTTTAGGGCAAGGTCCAAGGCTTTTTTCATCTCTGTATATTCAACATCAATTTATTATTTTTTTTAAAAAAGAAATCAATTTATCTAAAAAAAAGAAATTGCCAGGCACAGTGGCTCACCCCTGTAATCCCAGCACTTTGGGAGGCTGAGGCGGGCAGATCACCTGAGGTCAAGAGTTCAAGACCAGCCTGACCAACATGGAGAAACTCTGTCTCTACTAAAAATAGAAAATTAGCTGGGCATGATGGCACATGCCTGTAATCCCAGCTACTTGGGAGGCTGAGGCAGGAGTCAGGAAGCTGAGGCTTGAACCCAGGAGGTGGAGGTTGCAATGAGCCAAGATCCCACCATTGCACTCCAGGCTGGGAAACAAGAGTGATACTCTGTCTAAAAAAAAAAAAAAAAAAAAAAAAAAAAAATTGATCTAGGTGCACCAATTTTATTAGTCCCTGGATGTTTCAAAGATAAATTGGTGCAGGCCAGGTGGCTCATGCCTGTAATCCCAACACTCTGGGAGGCCAAGGTGGGAGGATCACTTGAGGACAGGAGTTTGAGATCAGCCTGGGCAACATAGCAAGACCCTCTTTCTCTCTCTTTCTTTCTTTTCTTTCTCTCTCTCTCTCTCTCTCTCTTTCTTTCTTTCTT
>NW_022438444.1:2693-14638 GCF_009761245.1 Sapajus apella
CCCTCTCTTTCCTCTTTCTTTCTTTTTTTTTTTTTTTTGAGACAGCGTCTCACTCTGTCGCCAAGCGCCAGGCTGGAGTGCAGTGGCACGATCTTGCTCACTGCAACCTCCGCTTCTCGGGCTCAAGCAATTCTCCTGCCTCAGCCTCCCGAGTAGCTGGGACTACAGGCATGCGCCACCATGCCCAGCTAATTTTTGTATTTTTAGTAGAGACGGGATTTCACCATGTTGGCCAGGATGGTCTCTATCTCTTGACCTCGTGATCCGCCCGCCTCGGCCTCCCAAAGTTCTGGGATTACAGGCGTGAGCCACCACATCTGGCTCGCTCGCTCTTTCTTTTCTTTCTTTCTTTTATTTTTTTCTTTCTTTCTTTTTCTTTCTTTCTCTCTCTCTCTCTTCTTTCTTTCTTCTTTTCTTTCTTTTTCTCTTTCTTTCAAGACGGAGTCTGACTCTGTTGCCCAGGCTGGAGTGCAGAGGCATAATCCCAGCTCACTACAACCTCCATCTCCCAGGTACAAGGGATTCTCCTGTCTCAGCATCCCCAG
Source organism: Sapajus apella (assembly GCF_009761245.1). Lineage (NCBI taxonomy): Eukaryota > Metazoa > Chordata > Mammalia > Primates > Cebidae > Sapajus > Sapajus apella. Next base: position 3,239 of record NW_022438444.1, read on the forward strand.
TAGCTAGGATTACAGGAGCCCACCACCACACCCAGCTAATTTTTATATTTTCAGTAGAGGCAGGGTTTCACCATGTTGGCCTGGCTGGTCTGGAACTCCTGACCTCAGGTGATCCGCCCACCTTGGTCTCAATTTAGACCTTAGCATCACCAAAAACTGTACCAATCTCAACCTCAAATCTCCAGTAACTTCCCCTTTTAGCTCACTTACTCAACGATGCCCATGTCAACAATTTGTGTCCTTCACATTCTCTTCCAATCCGTTGGTCCAACCATTTCCCCAGCATCCAACAGTCTCCACATATTTCTTCAAGAATCTTGGTTTCTTTAATGAGAAATGACAGTTAGAATTGGGCATAGCGGGGCTCACACCTGTAATCCCTGTGACTTTGGAGGCTGAGGCAAGATGATCACTTGAGTCCAGGAGTTCAAGACCAGCCTGGGGAACAATAGTGCCCAATACTCTCTACAAAAGTAAAAAACTTGGCCACAGGTTCAGGTGCGGTGGCTCACACCTATAATCCCAGCAATTTGGGAGGCCAAGTCAGGTGGATCACCTGAGGTCAGGAGTTCAAGACCAACCTGGCCAACATGGTGAAACCCCAACTCTACTAAAAATACAAAAATTAGCTGGGTATGGTGGCAGGCGCCTGTAATCCCAGCTACTCGGAGTCTGAGGTAGGAGAATCACTTGAGCCCAGGAGGTGGAGGTTGCAGTGAGCTGAGATCATGCCATTGCACTCCAGCCTTGGCAACAACAATGAAACTCCATTTCAAAAAAAAAAAAAATAATAATAATAATAATAATAATTTGGCTAGGCATTGTGGCATTTATCTATAGTTCCACCTACTTATGAGGCTGAGGCAGGAGGATTGCTGCATTGAGCTATGATTGCACCACTGCACTCCAGCCTGAACAACAGAGTGAGACCCAACTCTAAAAGAAAAAATAAGGTAAGTAGAGACTACCATCTCTGCACTACGATGCTTATTACTATTGAAGATGCTCATGACTATTGGGTTGGTCAAATTCGGGACTATGAAACTACAGAATGTCTGTGTTTTCTTTCTTCTGTCAAAAGTCATGGTTCTGGCCAGGTGCAGTGGTTCACACCTGTAATCCCAGCACTTTGGGAGGCCAAGGTGGGCGGATCATGAGGTCAGGAGATCGAGACCATCCTGGTTAACACAGTGAAACTCCGTCTCTACTAAAAATACAAAAAATTAGCCAGACATGGTGGCACACACCTGTATTCCCGGCTACTTGGGAGGCTGAGGCAGGAGAATCGCTTGAACCTGGGAAGTGAAGGTTGCAGTCAGCTGAGATCATGCTACTGCACTCCAGCCTGGGCAACAGAGCAAGACTCCATCTCAAAAAAAAAAAAAAAAAAAAGGAGTCATGGTTCTTTTTATCTTTTTCCTTCCTTTTTTCTTTTTTTTAAAGATGGACTTTCACCATGTTGGCCAGGCTAGTCTTGAACTCCTGACCTCAAGGGATCTGCCCACCTTGGCCTCCCAAAGTGCTGGGATTACAGGCTTGAGCCACCATGCCTGGCCCTGGAGTCATGGTTCTTATGGACACAGAAATGAGAGAATTAGAATATTCCGTATTTCCTCATTTGTTTTATTCTACACGATTTGTTAAACAGTCTCAGAATAACTAGTAATACTACCTTCATCATTATGATTACTAAAAACATATTTAAACTTTTTTGTTAATGCTATTCCCTTTCATTTTTTAATTTTTATTTATTTATTTATTTATTTATTTATTTATTTATTTTTTTTGGGACGGAGTTTCGCTCTTGTTACCCAGGCTGGAGTGCAATGGCGCGATCTCGGCTCACCGCAACCTCCGCCTCCCAGGTTCAGGCAATTCTCCTGCCTCAGCCTCCTGAGTAGCTGGGATTACAGGCACGCGCCACCATGCCCAGCTAATTTTTTGTAGTTTTAGTAGAGACGGGGTTTCACCGTGTTGACCAGGATGGTCTCGATCTCTTGACCTCGTGATCCACCCGCCTCGGCCTCCCAAAGTGCTGGGATTACAGGCTTGAGCCACCGCGCCTGGCTATTTATTTATTTTTTAAAGACGGGGTTTCACCATGTTGGTCAGGCTGGTCTTGAACTCCCGACCTCAGGTGATCCGCCCACCTTGGCCTCCAAAGTGCTTGGATTACAGGCATGAGCCACCACGTCTGGCCCCCTTTCTTTTATTTTTTATGGTTATAATGTCTGTACATTATCAGATCATAAGGCCATTACATACTATACTCTCTTTTGCCTTTATTTAGTCTCATTTCCATGAGTAACTAATATACAGTACTGACCCTCGGCCCTTATGTTGACGTCTCTCCAGCCAGTTGGTCTCAAGTGCATTCTCCAGCGGATTTCTCAGGAAGGGGTCATGGGAACAATAATCCCTGAGTCCCTGCATGTTGATAACAATTTGTCTGTGCCCATTATAGTTGAAGGTTAGCTTCCCCCTTTTTTTTGAGACAGAGTCTTGCTTTGTTGCCCAGGCTGGAGTGCAGTGGCATGATCTCGGCTCACTGCAGCCTCCACCTCCTGGGTTCAAGTGATTCTCCTGCCTCAGTCACCTGAGTAACTGGGATTATAGGTGTATGCCACCACATCCAGCTATTTAATATATACACTTTTTTTTTTTTTTTGGTCTTTTTGTTTTTTTCCTTTTTGTGGAGAATGGGGTCTTGCTGTATTGCCTAGGCAGGTCTTGAATTCCTGGGCTCAAGCTATCCTCCTGCCTCTGCCTCCCTAAGAGCTGGGATTACAGGCATGAGCCACAGCACCTGGTCTACTTAAAATATATATATATATATGTGTATATTTTTTTAAATTAGAGACGGGGTTTCACCATGTTGGCCAGGCTGTTCTCCAACTCCTGACTTTAGGTGATCTGCCCTCCTCAGTCTCCCAAAATGCTAGAATTACAGGCATGAGCCACCACCCCTGGCCTGTTCTTCCTTAAATATTTAAAATACGTCAGCTAGGTGCGGTGGCTCATGCCTGTAATCCCAGCACTTTGGGAGGCCAAGGCAGGTAAATCACTTTGAGATCAGAAGACCAGCCTGGCCAACATGTGGAAAGATAGACGCCCCCATCTCTAGAAAAAAAACACAAAAATTAGCCAGGTTTGGTGGCAGTTGCCTGCTATCCTTTTCAGTTTACAATATTTGTCATTTTGGACAAATGAGATCACTTTATCAGTTTGGATCACTTGAGGTCAGGAGTTCAGGACCAGCCTGGCCAACATGGCAAAACCCCATCTCTACTAAAAACACAAATTTTAGCTGGGTGTGATGGTACATGCCTGTAATCCCAGCTACTCGGGAGGCTGAGGCATGAGAATCACTTGAACCTGGAAGGTGGAGGTTGCAGTGAGCTGAGATTGTGCCACTGCACTCCAGCCTGGGCAACAGAGTAAGACTGTCTCAAAAAAATTATTTATTCATTCACTTATTTATTGATTTTAGAGATGGGGGGTCTCACTCTGTTGCCCTGGCTAGAGTACAGGTGCAAGCCACAGTGCCCAGCTTCTTTCATGTCTCTATTTTCTTTTTTTTAAGACGGAGTCTTGCTCTGGAGTGCTGGAGTGCAGTGGCATCATCTCAGTTCACTGCAACCTCCACCTCCCAGGTTCAAGTGATTCTCCTGCCTCAGCCCCAAAGTATCTGGGACCACAGGGGCACACCAACATGCCTGGCTAATTTTTGTATTTTTAGTAGAGATGGGACTCTGCTATGTTGGCCAGCTGGTCTCAAACTGCTGACCTCAAGTGATTCGCCTGCCTCAGACTCTCAAAGTGCTGGGATTACAGGACTGAGCCACCACACCCGGCCTTATATAACTTTCTTTCTTTTTTTTTTTTTTTTTTTTGAGACAGAGTCTCGCTCCGTCACCAGGCACCAGGCTGGAGTGCAGTGGCACAGTCTCGGCTCATTGCAACCTCCCCCTCCTGGGTTCAAGAAATTCTCCTGCCTCAGCCTCCTGAGTAGCTGGGACTACAGGCGCACACCACCATACTCAGCTAATTTTTGTATTTTTAGTAAAGACAGGGTTTCACCATGTTGGCCAGGATGGTCTCGATCTCTTGACCTCGTGATCCGCCCTCCTCGGCTTCCCAAAGTGCTGGGATTACAGGTGTGAGCCACTTCTCCCGGCCTTATATAACTTTCTCAATGTCTTTTAGCTCATTTTAAAATAAAATGTTATGCTTTTCATCTGTTTTGTGGGCATCTCTCTGGCATGAATATTTTTCTGTCCTCATTATCTGTTTTCTTCTTTTTTTTTTAACCGACCTATTCTAAATTCTCTTTTCTCTTATGGTAACTTTGTGTGGAATTTAACATATACTCTTCTGTTGCTCACATTTACATAAATTTAATTTTTCTGAAGGATTTGTTCAGATGGCTTTCCTACCTACACCGAGCTCCTTCTGTCTGTCGTCTTCTGGTAGTGTTCAAAAACATGTCTTTAAAAAAAAAAAAGAGGCCGGGCGCAGTGGCTCATGCCTGTAATCCCAGCACTTTGGGAGGCCGAGGCGGGTGGATCACGAGGTCAAGAGATTGAGACCATCCTGGTCAACATGGTGAAACCCCGTCTCTACTAAAAATACAAAAAATTAGCTGGGCATGGTGGCGCGTGCCTGTAATCCCAGCGACTCAGGAGGCTGAGGCAGGAGAATTGCCTGAACCCAGCAGGCGGAGGTTGCGGTGAGATCGTGCCATTGCACTCCAGCCTGGGTAACAAGAGTGAAACTCCGTCTCAAAAAAAAAAAAAGAAAGAAAAGAAAGAAAAACATGATATGTTGCTCTCTACTCCACCCCACTTTTGTCTGAATTTACTCTTTCTTTGTCTCTATTGTCCACGTCCTACTAAGTTTTTGGTTTCACTCTTGTTGCTCAGGCTGGAGGGCAATGGGCAATCTCAGCTCACCGCAACCTCCGTCTCTTGGGTTCAAGTGATTCTCCTGCCTCAGCCTCCCAATAGCTGGGATTACAGCCATGTGCCACTGCCCCCAGCTAATTTTGTATTTTTAGTAGAGATGGGGTTTCTCCATGTTGGTCAGGCTGGTCTCAAACTCCCGACCACAGTTCTCTACAAAAATTAAAAACTTGTCCACCTGCCTCGGCTTCCCAAAGTGCTGGGATTATAGGCGTGAGCCACCGTGCCTGACCCATGTCCTGCTACGTTTTTTTTTTTTTTTTTTGAGACAGAGTCTCGCTCAGCCACCCAGGCTGAAGTGCAGTGGTGCAATCTTGGGGCTCACTGCAAACTCTGCCTCCTGGGTTCAAGTGATTCTTCTGCCTCAACCTCCTGAGTAGCTGGGATTTCAAGTGTAGGCCAGCATGCCCAGCTAATTTTTATATTTTTAGTAGAGAGGTGGTTTCACCATCTACTAAAAATACAAAAAAAAAAAAAAAAAAAAGGCTGGGCGTGGTGGCTCGCCCCTGTAATCCCAACGCTTTGGGAGGTCGAGTCGGGCAGATCACAAGGTCAAGAAATCGAGACCATCCCAGCCAACACAGCGAAACCCCGTCTCTACTAAAACTACAAAAATTACCCAGGCGTGGTGGCAAGGGCCTGTAGTCCCAGCTACTGAGGAGGCTGAGGCAGGGGATTCCTTGAACCTGGTAGGCAGAGGTTGCAGTGAGCTGAAATCACACCACTGCACTCCAACCTGGGCAACAGAGCAAGACTCAGTCTCAAAAAAATCAAATCAAATGAAACAATTAAATTATTTAAAAAGAAAACTAAAGGGGAAAAAAACATTTTCAAAGATCTGAAGGGCTGTTATATACAAGAGGGATTAACCAGAGGAGATAGAATTAGACCTGCTTGGTAGAAGTTACAGAGAAACGTGGGATGCAGAGGCTCATGCCTGTAATCCCAGCACTTTGGGAGGCTGAGGCAGGTGGATAGCCTGAAGTCAGGAGTTTGAGACCAGCCTGACCAACATAGGGAAACCCCATCTCTACTAAAAATACAAAAAATTAGCTGGGCGTGGTGGTGGGCTCCTGTAATCCCAGCTACTAGGGAGGTTGAGGCAGGAGAATTGCTTGAACCTGGGAGGCGAAGGTTGCAGTGAGCCGAGATTGCGCCATTGCACTCTAGCCTGGGCAACAGAGAAACACAACTGATCTAAAATTTTTCTTCCTTCCTCGTTTCCTTTCCAATTATTTTATTTTTGATCTCATAAAACATGGACAAAATATAAAAGGTACAAAAGAATGTAAAGTCTTTCATTCAGTTCGCCTTCCTAGAGCCAGTTTTTGTGTATCCTTCAAGCTATATTTTAAGCATATATAAGGAGATTTTTAAAGTTTTTTAAAAGGAATTTAATATGCTTTTAGATAATGAAAGTATTTCTTATTCTTGTAGCAGCAGCCTTGCAATGACTGTCTCAGGCATTTCCTGTCCTGGGGCTATTCAGGGGAAATAAACAAGAAATCATCTGGGGCATTTTTTTTTCTCTATTTATTTATTTTTGAGACAGAGTCTCGCTCTGTCACCAGGCTGGAGTGCAGTGGCATGATCTCGGCTCACTGCCTCCCAGGTTCAAGCGATTCTCCTGCCTCAATCTCTTGAGTAGCTGGGACTACAGGTGCCCGCCACCAAGCCTGGCTATTTTTTGTATTTTTAGTAGAGACAGGGTTTCACCATATTGACCAGGCTGGTTTTGAACTCCTGACCTTGTGATTGTGATTCGCCTGCCTCAACCTCCCAAAGTGCTCACAGGCATGAGGTGGCGCCGTGGCTCACCCCTGTAATTGCAGCACTTTGGGAGGCCAAGGTGGATGAATCACAAGTTTAGGAGAATAAGACCATCCTGGCTAACATGGTGAAACCCTATCTCTACTAAAAATACAAAAAATTAGCCAGGCATGGTGGCACATGCCTATAGTCCTAGCTACTTGGGAGGCTGAGGCAGGAGAATCGCTTGAACCCAGAAGGCAGAGGTTGCAGTGAGCTGAGATCGCACCACTGCACTCCAGCCTGGGCGACAGAGCAAGACTCTGTCTCAAAAAAAAAAAAAAAATGTAGCCAGGTATGGTAGCAAACAACTGCCGTCCCAGCTACTTAGAAGGCTGAGATAGGAGGATCACTTGAGCCCAGAAGGTCTAGGCTGCAGCAAGCTGTGATTGCACCACTGCAAAGAATAGGAGATAAAGAAGCAGAAGTGTGGACCAGTGGTCTCCAAAATGAGGACCATCTACATTAGGAGGTGTGTGAGAAAATCCATTAGGGCGGGAGGAGAAAATATTAGAGATTCAATTTATATTTATCTAATAAATGTTTACTAATATTTAATTTGTGAATTGACAAGGATGTCCTCAACCAACACAAAAAGAACAGTAGTCACATCTTAAAATATGGCACAAGAGGCCAGGCGGGGTGGCTCATGCCTGTAATCCCAGCACGTTGGGAGGCAGAGGCAGGCGGATCTCCTGAGGTCAGGAGTTCAAGACCAGCCTGACCACTGACCAACATGGAGAAACTCTGTCTCTACTAAAAATGCAAAAATTAGCCAGGCATAGTGGTGGGCACCTGTAATCCCAGCTATTCAGGAGGCTGAGGCGAGAGAATCATGAACCCGGGAGGCAGAGGTTACAGTGAGCTAAGATTGCGCCTTTGCACTCCAGCCTGCGCAACAAGAGTGAAATTCCAAAAAAAAAATATATATATATACACACACACACACACACACACACACACACACACACACAGCACAAGAATATGCCGAGGAAATAGGTAGACAGTGGTATTCTCTCATTACTCTCTTGTTTTTTTTCTATTTCTTTTATCTCTGCTTTAGTCTTCATTATTTCCTTCCTTCTGCTAGTTTTGAGTTTAGTTTGCTCTTCTTTTTCTAGTTTCTTGAGATATAAAATTGAATTATTGATTTGAGCTATTTCTTCTTTTGTTTTATTTTATTATTATTATTATTATTATTATTATTATTATTTTATTGAGACGGAGTTCCACTCTTGTTGCCCAGGCTGGAGTGCAATGGCGCGATCTCGGCTCACTGCAACCTCTGCCTCCCGGGTTGAAGCAATTCTCCTGCCTCAGCTTCCCGAGTAGCTGGGATTACAGGCACGCGCCACAACGCCCAGCTAATTTTGTATTTTTAATAGAGACAGGGTTTCTCCATGTTGGTCAAGCTGGTCTCGAACTCCTGACCTCAGGTGATCAGCTCACCTCAACCTCCCAAAGTGCTGGGATCACAACTGTGAGTCACTTCACCTGGCCGTTTGTTTAATTTTTTTTGAGATGGTGTTTCATTCTTGTTGCCTAGGCTGGAGTGCAGTGGCACCATCTCGGCTTACTACAACCTCTGCATCCTGGGTTTAAGTGATTCTCCTGCCTCAGTCTCTCAAGTAGCTGGGATTACAGGTGCGTGCCACCCCACCTGGCTAAGTTTTGTATTTTTAGTAGAGATGGGTTTCACCATGTTGGCCAGGCTGGTCTCAAACCCCTTTCTTCAGGTGATCCGCCCGCCTCGGCCTCCCAAAATGTTAGGATTACAGGCATGAGCCCCCACGCCTGGCCTATTTCTTCTTTTGGAAAGTAGGCATTTACAGCTACAGATTTTCCTCTGAGCACTGCTTTCACTGCATCCCGTAAGTTTTGATATGCTGTGATTTCATTTGCATTCGACTCAAAGTATTTTCTAATATTCTTTGTGATTTCTTCTTTGACCCACTGGCTTTCAGCAGATTGAAAACATAAAACCAAAAATTGGTTCTTTGAAAAAAGTCAATAAAATTGACAAGCTCTAGCACTGAAATGTCCTTTGAAATAAAAAAGAAAAAAAGAAATGAAGGAGAAAATTGACAAACTCTTAGGTAGTCTAAGAAAAAAAGAGAGAATACAAATAATTAAAACCAGAAATAAAAATGAAGCCTGGGTGTGGTGGCTCAGGCCTGTAATCCCAGCACTTTGGGAGGCTGAGGCAGGAGGATCGCTTGAGCTCAGGAGTTGGAGACCAGCCTGGGCGACATAGTGAGACCTTGTCTCTAAACTACAAAAATAAAAAATAGTAATAATAAAATAAATAAAAATGAAGACATTACTACCAACCATACAGAAACAGAAGGGACTGTAAGAATGCTATGAGTAATCCTACACCAACAAACAAAACCTTTGTTTCAACACTCCAGGATGCCATCACCTAGTGCCATGGGGGTGATGCTGCCACCCCCGTGGCTCCAGGGGATGAAGCATCAAGCCAAAGAGGATTATTCTCAAGGCCTTCGATCTAATGGAGTTTGCCTTGCTCGATTTTTTACTTGCGTGGGATTCATCACCTCTTTCGTCTTTCTGATTTCTACCTTTTGGACTGGGAATATCTATCTCATGGTTGTCTCAGCAGTGTGTTTTGGAAGCACATTGACTGGTTTCATAGATTCACAGCTAGAGAGAAATTTTACCTCAGTATGAATCATTTCTAGTGTCTCACCCATACATAATCTGATTTAGATATTTAGATGAGACTTTGGACTTGGAACTGATGCTGAAATGGTTTTAGCCTTTAGAGAGTGTTGGGGGGTGACAGAGTGAATGTATTTTGTATGCCAGAAGTACATAAATTTGGAGGCAGCAGAGAGCAAAATGTTATGGAGTGAATTGTGTTCCCCAAAATTCATATGCTTAAGTCCTAACTCCCAGTGTGACTATATTTGAAGATGGGGCCTTTAAGTGGTTAATTAAGGTTAAATGAGATCATAAGGGTGAGACCCTAATACAACAGGACTGGTGTCTATAACAAGAGGAAGGGGCCGGGCGCAGTGACTCACACCTGTAATCCCAGCACTTTGGGAGGCCAAGGCTGGCGAATTGCAAGATCAGGAGTTCGAGATCAGCCTGGCCAACATGGTGAAACCCTGTCTCTACTAAAACTACAAAAAATTAGCTAGGCATAGCAGTGGGCACCTGTAATCCCAGCTACTTGGGAGGCTGAGGCAGGAGAATTGCTTGAACCTGGGAGGCGGAGGTTTCAGTGAGCCGAGATTGAGCCATTGCACTTCAGCCCTGGCAACAGAGCAAGACACTGTCTCAACAAAAACAAAAAAAAAAAAAAGAGGAAGGACTCCAGAGCTCTCGCCATGTGTGAGCAGAGAAAAGGCCATGTAAGCACCCACAGAGAAGCTGCCATCTGCAAGCTGAGGAGAGAGATCTCACCCAACCCAACCCTATCAGCACCTAAATTTTGAACGTCTAGCCTCTAGAACTGTGAGAAAACAAACTTCTTTGGTTTAAATCACCCAGTCTGTGATATTTTATTACAGCAACCTGAGTAGACTAAAATTATATATATAGGAGATTCCAAAGAATTTATAAGGAAGCTATTAAAGTTGTCCCACAATTCCTCGCGCTCTCCCTTTCCAACTCAGACCCGACAGAATGACTCCCGCAAAGAAGGGCGGCGAGAAGAAAAAGGGCCGTTCTGCCATCAACGAGGTGGTGACCCGAGAATACACCATCAACACTCACAAGCGCATCCATGGAGTGGGCTTCAAGAAGCGTGCCCCTCGGGCACTCAAAGAGATTCGGAAATTTGCTATGAAGGAGATGGGAACTCCGGATGTGCACATTGATACCAGGCTCAACAAAGCTGTCTGGGCCAAAGGAATAAGGAATGTCCCACACCGAATCCGTGTGCGGTTGTCCAGAAAAACGTAATGAGGATGAAGATTCACCAAATAAGCTCTATACTTTGGTTACCTATGTACCTGTTACCACTTTCAAAAATCTACAGTCAATGTGGATGAGAACTAATCGCTGATTGTCAAATACATCAAGTAAACTTATAAAATTGCCTTTAAAAATAAAAAAAGAAGGCTATTAAAGTTAAATGAATTCAGCAAAGTTGCATGTTACGAAATCACCTTATGAAGATACATCAACCTAAAAGGAAGAAGCCAAGGCAAAATTAATGTAGGTAGAGAGTTTGTGTGTGCGAGTCTTAAAGACTACAACCCAGGAGCATGGATTCAAGTTGTCCTGAATATACACTCTGATTAGCAGCAGTTACAAGTGGATTTTTTTTCTTTTCAAAAATTTTTTAAAGACAGGGCGCGGTGGCTCAAGCCTGTAATCCCAGCACTGTGGGAGGCCGAGGCGGGCGGATCACAAGGTCAAGAGATCGAGACCATCCTGGTCAACATGGTGAAACCCCATCTCTACTAAAAATACAAAAAATTAGCTGGGCATGGTGGCACATGCCTGTAATCCCAGCGACTCAGGAGGCTGAGGCAGGAGAATTGCCTGAACCCGGGAGGCCGAGGTTGCGGTGAGCCGAGATCGCGCCATTGCACTCCAGCCTGGGTAACAAGAGCAAAACTCCATCTCAAAAAAAAAAAATAAATAAATAAATAAA
>NW_022438445.1:0-13029 GCF_009761245.1 Sapajus apella
GATGCCAAATCTGACAAACAAGGTGAGTGACCAATGCAGGTCAATGCATGGGTGTGACCTTGAGGTCACAGTGCAGTTTTCTGTGTGAGGGCTCCCCATGCTGCTTGTGCGTGCGTTCCCCTGTGAAGTCAGGATGCACTACACTTCCAGTGTTCTTGTATGACAATATGCAGTGTGTTGCCACCAGGGAAGCTCACTGGAGCTTCGGTGTCCAGATGTTTGATTGGGACTTAGTTATGTAGGCAGTATTGATTGACTGCCTCATTGTCAACATGGTTGAAGTCAGTTTCCAGGTCATCTGATACCATATTACCCACAGGTTCCATCCTAAGTGATGTGGTCCATCTTTCTGGCCTGGCCAGCCCACCATAAACAAATACACTGCCACCAGGTGTGACAAATACGACCTCCCCGAAGTTAAGGGCATGGGGCAAACCTCTCTTTGGGCAAGGCTGAATTCCTTACTACTGGGCTGAGAAGCCTGAGAAGCTTCTCTTCAATGCTGGGGAACGTGGTTGTGGAGTGAATTTCCTGCCATGGCTGTATTTTGTTTTGGAGTTATTGGGATGACATGGCTGGTTTTTGGATGTCAGTGATACCTCTGACTCATCTGCATTGTTCTGTGGGCGCCTTCGCCCCTGTGCTGAGATGGTTATGGAAGCGGTATTTTGAAAGGAGTGGATGCAAAGCCATCTGCCAAGGCCTGGCTGCAACCGCACAGCACCTCTTCCAGGCAGATCACATCCTCTCCTGGCGAGTTCATCAGCCCTTCCTCTCAGATGCCACCCGCACTGACACCCAGCCCCGCGTGTGTGTAGGAAATTGTCTCTGATTATGCCCACTTCCAAACCCTGGTATGAGTCAGAGCTGGGACATGAAGCCTCTGCCACAGACCCTGCAGCCTTCTTACATGCGTGGGAGCTGGTCCCCAGGGAGGTGACCACAGGGCAGCACTCGGAATCCCCACTGGCTCAGCCAGCCTTGCTGCTCCACGTGCTCCTCACGCTCTGAGCTAACTCCATGCTTACATGTAAACAAAAATGCCAGGTCAAAAGCCCACTTCTCTTCTCCTTACAGTTCCCAGCTGCCCTCCTGAGGGGTGCTTGGACTGTTTTAATGCAACACCGCCTCTCAAACACTCTTGCCTGCTTGAGGGAGGCAGGCCCCTACCTTCTTAAGCATGGGGAGGGGTTGGTGCAGAGCAGAGTGGAGTAGACCAGAGCAGGAGGGCTGAGCCTGCTTGTCTGCAGAGCAGGACCCTGCCCAAGGCCCCAGATCTTGCACCTTCAGGCTTCAGGAAGCACACAGGAAATGTGAGGAGAGTGAGCCTGCTGGGGATGAGGCGGTTCAGTTCCTGGTCCTCCAGATAGGGAGGATCTTGATCATGCAGCTTCCAGGGAGGGGAAACCCTGCCTTTCTTCAGGCTCTGTTTGGAAGGAACTAGTGAGCAGATAAGCTCTTAGGAAATGTGTCTTTATGCGGTCACTGAAGAGGCTGCCTGCTGAGCCCTGCCTGCTGGGATCTGGGAGGTGCATGCTCATGTAACTAGCAGAGTTTATGCCTGCACGGTCCTACACCTATTTTTTCACTGGGCACCTCTGTCTCTCTCATTTCCCACCCATCAATCCATTATGAAGCAACAAGGCAAAACGTATCAGGGCTTTTGTACTTTTGTCCTTTCTGCCTAGGACCCTCTTCTCCCAGGTACCTGCAAAGCCCACCCTCATTCTCATTTATTTTTATTATTTATTTATTTACTGAGGCAGAATCTCACTCTGTTGCCCAAGCTGGAGTACAATGGCATGATCTCAGCTCACTGCAACATTCGCTTCCTGGGTTCAAGCAATTCCTCTCCTCAGCCTCCTGATTACAAGAGTATGTCACCAGGCCTGGCTTATATTTTGTATTTTTTTTAGTAGAGACAAGGTTTTTCCATGTTGGTCAGGCTTGTCTTAAACTCCTGACCTCAAATGATCCACCTGCTTTGGCCTCCCAGAGTGCTGGGATTACAGGTGTAGACCTGGCCTCATTTTATTTCTGCCATCTGCTTAGATTTCCCTTGTTGAGAGAGCCCTTCCTTGGTTACCTGATGTGCAATGGGAAGTGATAAATAAAACCAACGTGATGACCAATGTTTGACTCTGGCAAACCCAGGTGTTCCCCACAACTGTCTTCAAGCAATGCCTGCAGCATAGGTGGCCTTCCAAAAGAAACACCGCCTGTAACATAGGCACCCTCCTGAGAGAAACACTGCCTGTCACATAAACACCCCCAAGAAAAATTTCTCCTGTAGCATAAATACCCCCCAGAAAAACTCTTCCCATAGCATAGATACCCTCCCAAAGAAACACTGCCTGTAGCATAGATACCCCCAGAAAAACTCTTCCTGTAGCATAGATACCCCTCCAAAGAAACACTGCCTTTAGCACAGATACCCGCTCCAGAAAAACACTGCCTGTAGCATAAATGACTCTCTTGAAGGTTTTTCCGTACCCTCCTCAGTGATTACGCATTTCAGTAAGAAAGTCTGAAGCATGACTAGCCACACACTTTGCACACCAAAAGTTTGCTATACAGAGGCTATTTCTGGAGGGCGGGTCCAGGGATCCAGCAGTCTGTGGCTGCCTGAGACATTACTTCTTTTGTCAAGCTTGTATTAAATGTTCCTTTCTGAGAAACTGAACTTGTCAGCCTTCTCTTTCAGCGTCCCAGCTGCTAGGCCTTTGTGGGCAGGTTTGCACAGACCTGCTCACTGTGCTACGGGGGTAGTTTTATTATTCTGTATCTTAGCGTAGTCTTATTTGGGCTTAATCTGTTTGATGATGTTGACCTTCCTGTACCTGGCTGTTTATGTTTCTCTAGTTTGGGAAGCTTTCTGTTACTATTTCTTTGAATTAGCTTTCTAAGCCTTGCCATTTCTTTATCCTCTTTAAAGGCCCATGACTCCTAGATTGGCCTTTTGAGGCTATTCTCTAAATCTCATAAATATTCCTCACTCCTTTTCATTCTTTTTAATCCTCTGTGTATTGTCACATAGGGTGCCTTTAAGCTCACTGATTCTTCTGCTTGACCGGTTATGCTATTGAGACCCTATAACGCATTTTTCAGTTTGTACAGTGTCTTCCTTTTTTTTTTTTTTTTTTTTGAGACAGAATCTCATTCTGTCTCCAGGCACCAGGCTGGAGTGCAGAGGCACAGTCTCGGCTCACTGCAAACTCCACCTCCCGGGTTCAGGCAATTCTCCTGCCTCAGCCTCCCGAGTAGCTGGGACTATAGGCGCATGCCACCAAGCCCAGCTAATTTTGTATTTTTAGCAGAGATGGGGTTTCACCATGTTGGCCAGGATGGTCTTGATCTCTTGACCTCATGATCCGCCCACCTTGCCCTCCCAAAGTGTTGGGATTACAGGCGTGAGCGACTGCGCCCGGCCCTGTCCAGTGTCTTTCCTAGCTCCACAATTGCTGCTGAATATTATTATTGTAACCTCTTCCTTAAATTCCTCTGACAAATTGCTTCATTTCTTGTATGTGTTGTCTTGGAGCATGCTGAGTTTATTTTTAATAGCTTTTCTGATACTTTAAGAGCTCACGTATCACCATCTAGCTAGGCTGTCACTGACACCTTGCCTTGTCCATTTCATGTCTATTCTGATGTCTTATGGATGTGCATCTGTGTATTTGCATTGGATATTTCATTCGCCTTTGTTGTCTCTTTCGGTCTTCCCTGTTCGGTTTGTGCTGATTTTGCTAGAGTATGTCTGTCTAGGGGTCCTGATTTTTGAGTTCCCTCACCCCAAGACTGCTGCCTTCCTCTCAGCACTAGATGGAGCCCAAAGCCCAAGCTTGCTGAGGCTCAGCATATCCTTTTCCAGATGGAGAGGGGCAGTCCCCTAGGGGATTCCTGGGCAGCGCGGGGAGGCTGGCCAGGGCTTCCTGCTCAAAGCGCCCACCCTGGCAGTGCGTCTCCTGCAGTACGGGGCTGCTGCCAGCCTCTCTGACCTGTGGCCACGGTGAGGAGCAGCCAGAGAGCTCTGCTCTGGTGTTGCTAGCCCATGCCTGCCTTTCTTTCCTGGCTGCCCTCAGGAATTCTCACCCTACAGGCATTGAGGGTGCTTCCTGCAGGTTGAGAAAGGGGTGGCTTTTCTGCGAAGGAACCCAATAAGGTGAGGAAGCTGGTTACCACCTGGATTCCACTTTTTCCAGTGCAGAAACCGTGAGTCCAGGGGACTGTTCCGTGCAACGCCTGTCAGCCCATGGGAGCAGCAGCCTGTCTAGAGGTCTCTTCTGCCACCCTCCGCTTGAGAGATTTTACTTCTTTGTTGTCTCAGGGATGGGCACAGCCTCAGTTCTGTATTGTGAGATATTTCAGGTATTCGTTTGTCACTGGATAATCACTGGTTTTGGTTTTCAGTGATAGAGGGTAAAGCCAGATTTCTAGTGCACTGCTATTTTGGTTGATAATTTTTGTTGTTGTTTTGATTCCGAGGTTATTTGGATGAGAGTTGGACCCTGCACAAGGTATGAACCGACTTCAGTCTATTTCATTTGATTTGGGGCAGTCACAAAATTGTCGTATTGTGACATATCTGAGAGGCCATCTTGGGCACCCCGCCCATCATCACAATGGGCGATACAATCTACAACCTTTTCTTTGATTTCCCTTCCACTCACCTCCTGAATTGCTTAAACCTAATAGTGTTTTCATCGGCAACTTCTGCTCTCTTGAAAACCACGCAGAGTCTCTACAGTACAATTTGCAGCTCAGATTCTTGGTCTTGTTATCCAGCCTGCCCCGGTAGTGCATTCCTCCAGCCTCCATGCTGGGCTTCTCACTGGCTTCCTTGCTTTGAGTGCATTGTCCTCTGGAGTAGGCTGGAAACTGA
Source organism: Sapajus apella (assembly GCF_009761245.1). Taxonomy (NCBI): domain Eukaryota; kingdom Metazoa; phylum Chordata; class Mammalia; order Primates; family Cebidae; genus Sapajus; species Sapajus apella. Next base: position 4,883 of record NW_022438445.1, read on the forward strand.
CTCTGTCATCCCTGGGTTTAGGTTAGGGGATCCCTGCAAACCCTTTCTCAAAATCCTGGCAGAGCCTGGAGTGTGAAGAGCGAGGCTGCCGAGGCACGGCTTCCACTTTACAGTAGGGAAGGGCACCACCTCGAAAACCATCCATCGGCTCCTCCTTCCAGGGAGAGGGATGTAAGGTTTGTAGAAAACACAATATTAAAAGGCTCTCATGACCCCCCAGGCCATTAGGGAATCTGCCAGAGAGCTGATGGCTTCCGTAGAAACACTATGGAAAAGTTTAGGAGAGCTCCCCTCCTGCTGCCCAGCTCCCAAGAAAGGCTTACGTAGCACAAAGAGAGTGAGTTTGTGGAGAGAAGGCGCTCTCCTGCTCTCAGGATGTCACAGAACCTGCCTGTCAGACAAGGCTCGCACCTTCCCTGCCCTTGGAAGTGAGCACTTTTCAAAACCCCATTCCAACTGCATCTTTCTCTCCAACTTGAGTCAACTCTGATAATCCATAAAGGTAATCCATAAATTGTCATTAAATCGATAACAAAAAATAATCAAATTAAAATGAGCCTTAAAACACTAAATTCTTCTTCCTTTTGCCTTCTTTTCTTGCTTCAGGAATGCTTGGCTGAGATGTGGCAGTTAGCTATTTTTTATCTCTTTCTCTGCTTCCAAGACAGTTGCTCTCTCCCTCTTAGGAGTGCTCCTGCTGGTCTCTCCCAGGTCCCCTGCCTTCACTGTGATTGTTTCACCTACACTTTGCTTGCTGTCATTTCAGTCTGTTCTCTCTGGCTCCATCCTCCGTGGAATCCAAAAGCAGCTGTTGAGCATGAGTTCACACACGGAACCTCATGAGCCAAGTGCCCCATGCAGAGAGCTCCCAGCCACACCCAGCTTCTCCCTCCTTAACCCGGATACTTTTCAGAAATGTCTTCTCTGCTTTGGACAGCCCAAGGAGGCTTTCATGTTTGGATTTCAGGGTCCTGGGACTTGAAAATGAGAAGATTTTAGAATGTTTTAGCCCTTTAGAGTACTTAAATATGTTTGCATCAATTCCATTTGATCCTCTTAAGAAATGCGGAAGAAGGCTGGCATTGCTGTTCACACTTACTCTGGGGTCATCTGTGGTTCACAGAGACAGCCATTTGACCAGAGTCACACGGCTGGTGACCAGAGCAGCTGAAGCAGCAGTGCAGGCATTGTGCTCTAAAGTCGGTCTGCTTCCTCCACTGTGACGGCCATCCCCATCCATGGATTCAGGATGTTGAGCTCGTCAGCACAGGCTTGGCTCTGGCTCTGCGGCACTTGGCTGCTGATTCCAGTCTTCCAGTCTCACAGTGCGGAATGCCTTCTTCTCTCCTACCTCTCCCCTCACAGCCCTGGAGCTCAGGACTAGAAGCATAAATGGTGTGAGGAGAAGAAAACACATGCCTTGTGCCCCTTTCCCTCACAATTCCCTGGATGCTTTGACTGCTCTCAAATGTCAGCTTGGTTCCCTCTCCCTTCCGTCTCTCCTCGGCATTGCTCTGCTCCAGCCATGCTAAAGTAACTAGCACGGTCATGCCTTGGGGTCTTTGCCTTTGCTCTTCCCGCAGACAGTGCATGCCTTCCTATCACCCAGTGAGAAATCACAGCAAATGTGGCAGCTTCGCATTGCACACATTTCTTAACTCACGGCTTCCCCAGGTAAGGAACCTGAGAATGACTTACTTCGACTCTGTGACTCAGGGTCTCTCCCAAGCCTGCAGTCAAAGCCCCAATATGCTGGGGCTCATTTGAAGGCCCAATTGGGGATGGATATGCTTTGAGGCTCATGTTGTTGTGGGCAGGACTCAGTTCCTTGCGGGCTGTATGTAGGGCTTAGGGCTTCATGTCCTTACTGAGTGTTGGCCAGAGACTTCTCTCCATTACTTGTCACAGGGCCTTTCCAATGTGTAAACTCTCTTTACCAAAGTGTGAAAGTGAGAGAGTCTGCTAGAAAGAATAACGTCAAATATATTTTAACCTAATCATAAAAGGGACGTCCCATGGCTTTTGCCATATCCATTTGGTTAAAGGCAAGTCACTATACCCATCACACTTTCAAGGGAAAGGGGCTTCACAGTGTGTGGTGCTGGAGGTCATGTCTGCTTGAGAACACCTAGAACACCCTTTCCCTAGATACGCTCAGGACTTGCTCCTTTATCTCCTTCCAACCGTGGCTCACATCTTACCTGTGCAGTGATGCTTTCCCTGACCACCCTATTAAAATTGCAGTTTTATTTCTCAAGTGAAAACATAAAATGACACACAAATACATGAAAAATGGCTAAACATCACTAATCATCAGAAAAATGCAAATGAAAGTCAAAATAGAATATAACCTCACACCTGTTAGAATGGCTGCTATGAAAAAGACAAAAGGTAGCAAGTGTGAGTAACGGTGTGAACAGAGGGAAACTTCGGACACTGCTGGTGGGCATGTAAACTAATACAATCATTATATGAAGCAGTATGAAAGTTTTTCCAAAAATAAAAATAGAATAATCATTAGATCCAGCTATGCCATCGCTGTGTATATATCTAAAAGAAATGAAATTAGTCTGTCAAATAGATATCTGCACTTCAATGTCCATTGAAGCACTATTCACAGTAGCCAAGATAAAGGAACAACCAAAGAATGAATGGATGAAAAAATGTGGCATCTATACAGAGCATATACAGTATCTTTTCTTTTTTCTTTTTTTTTTTTTTTTAAGATGGAGTTTCGCTCTTGTTACCCAGGCTGGAGTGCAATGGCGCGATCTCGGCTCACCGCAACCTCCGCCTCCTGGGTTCAGGCAATTCTCCTGCCTCAGCCTCCTGAGTAGCTGGGATTACAGGCACGCGCCACCATGCCCAGCTAATTTTTTGTATTTTTTGTAGAGACGGGGTTTCACCTTGTTGACCAGGATGGTCTCGATCTCTTGACCTCGTGATCCACACCCCTCGGCCTCCCAAAGTGCTGGGATTACAGGCTTGAGCCACCGCGCCCGGCCTACAGTATCTTTTCTTAAAAGAGAAAGACATGCTGACATTTGCTACAACATGAATGAACCTAGGGAATATTTAACAAAGTGAAATAAGCCAGGTACAGAAAGACAGATACTGTATGATCTCACTTATATGTGGAGTCTAGAAAAGTTGAAATCATAAAGTCAGAGAATACTAGCATGTTTAAGCACCTTGGGTGAGGGGAAAATGTGAAAATGCTAGTCAAAGTATCCAGAATTTCTCTTGCCCTCCGCAGTCACTGTCCACCTTCCCCAGCGGAGTGCTGAAGCCGGCTCCCACCGCCGCATGAGAGCTACTTGTTAACATTTTCTGAAAATTTTAGACTCTGAGTTTTTTTTCCCTTTAATATATATTGGCAGTTTGAGTTTGACCACAGTAGGAACATTTATACCACAAAAATTGACAAACACTACAAATCAGGGATTTTTTTTTAATAATGGAAGAACAAGAAATGACAACATTGACAAACACACCACAATCTCCATAGCACTGTCCACCATCTGCTGTGTGTCATAGATGACTTATCTATTTGGTTTATTATCTGTCTCTCCTAATTTAAATGCAAGTCCATGAGGACACATAATTTTGTACTTTTAGTTTAATGTTGTGCCTGCAGCACCAGGAGCAGTGAATGCTTAATAAATATTTATTCACTGTTGGCTAAATCAGTGGGTAAGATATTACTTCTTCAGAAGGGGCTTTCCCTGACCAAAGACTTCCCACAACCTAATTTAGATCTGCCCTGTAATGCTCTCTTTCGATCAGCACCTGGTTCTCTCTGTCAAAGAAACATATATAATACAAATATAAATGAGCATTTATAATTGGAAATGCTCATTTGTATTTGTATTGTATATATATGGCTCCCCAACAAGATTGTAAAAAACATGTTGAGTGAATGTACTGTGTATGACTTAATTACAACTACCTAGCACCATTTTAGGCAGATGGTCATTAGATGTTTCTAAAACACATAATTAGCAAAAGAAAAATGAATAAAGACATAGCTTATACCATGACCAGGTCCATCACTTTGCAGAGAGTTACAATTTTTACTTGTGGAGGTGGAAAGTTAGCATGGGAGGTAAAGGGTAAAGAAGAAACCAACACCTAGGCACAGGTACACACACATGCATGCACACGAACACTTACACAAGCACACACTCACTTGTGTACAAACATGCACGCATGTGCACACACAGCAGCATCGATCATTTAAGGACTTGAGGGACTTCTTAATTCCTAAAGGCATGGTCTGTGAGACGTGTGTGAGCCACAGGAAAAACAAGAGGAAGCTCAGGAAGGAAGTTCAGTGTGAAGTGTCTTCCTTCGCTGTTTAAAATGCGAGAACATTCCCTCTCCACCAGCCCAGCCTCTCTAAGCGGACTCCCCCAGCATCTCTCAGCACTGCCCCTCCCCATTTGCACCTGGAGCCCAGGACAGGAGGCCAGGTCTGAGCCTTCATATTTAGTGAAGAATCCCAGGTATATCACTTTGCAGAGAGTTACAATTTTTGTTTTGTTTTGGGAGGTTGAAAGTTAGCATGCGAGAGTAAATGCAGAGAAACCAACACCTACACACAAACACACACACACGTGTGCACATATACACTTACACAAGCACCGCCACCTTCCTCGCCCTTGCTCCACCTGGCCCAGAACCTGGAGCACCCACCACTGAGCCTGCTACTGTCTCCTGGGCAGCCTGCCCGGCGGAGCAGGGCAGGAGCTGCCAGCGCTCTCTCTGCAGCCTCCTCTCTGGGGTGTCAGAGCTGTACCAGGTTGGGGAGGAAGGGCCAGACTCAGACATGCAGGGTAGGGGTCCTGGTGGGCTGGAACCTTCCTGCAGAGGTGGGATTGAGGTCACTTGCTCCCCACATGCCTATTTCACAATCCTGTCAGCTGTCACTTCTGACAGTTGCTTGTCCAGCACATTCAAGATTGTTAGACAAAGCAGGACCAGAGACTTCCACAAAGTCAGGCAAGCATGCTTGGCATCACACACGGGCCTTAATTAGAAAATTAGTCTTGCCCAGCACGGTGGATCACGCCCGTAATCCCAGCACTTTTGGAGGCCAAGTCAGGTGGATCACAAGGTCAGGAGTTCCAGACCAGCCTGGCCAATATGATGAAACCCCGTCTCTACTAAAAATACAAAAATTAGCCAGGTGTGGTGGCGGGTGCCTATAGTCCCAGCTACTCGGGAGGCTGAGGCAGGAGAATTGCTTGAACCCAGGAGGCGGAGGTTGCAGTGAGCCGAGATCGCACCACTGTACCCCTTCCTGGGCGACAGAGTGAGACTGTCTCAAAAAAAAAAAAAGAAAAGAAAAGAAAGAAAATTAGTCTTAGCAACACAACAAAATAAAATTGAGAATTCAGTGACAGCTGATCATCTGCAGGAAACAACAGATACCTATACAATGAAGATACATTTTGTAGTGTTTGAGGTTCTTGTTTTTGTTTTTTGGGGGGAAAGGGAGGACCCAGACCTCCTGACTAACTGAATAATGCGTTATAGTAATTACTCAGCTAGCTCAAAATTGGTTTTAAAATGTATGAAGCCATTTGGGCTCCAATGACATTAGGCAGGTACTAGAACAGCAGTTAGGACAGAAGTTTACAGTCTTTTTCTCACACCTTCACACATTTTCTCCCTGTGGCTCCAGATGGTTCCGATAGAGAGAAGGCTCCCAGGCTAGGAGGCAGGGAACAGCGGGGACTGCAGTGAGGACTGACTCTCAGAGTGCAGTGACTGCACAGCCAGCCAGACAGTGACAAGAGGTGGACCCCCCGGGCACAACCAGAACCAGAGACCACTGGTGCAGGCTGAAGCTGTGGAGACTCAGACTAGACCTCCAGATGGAGGCCCCTGCTCTAACCTCAGGCCTAGGGTGGAGGGTGTGGCCCAGTGAGGTCAGGCCCAGCCAGGCCAGAAGGTCTGAGACCAGGGATAGGGATGTTACCAGTGAGGCCTGCCCAGAGGTAAAGCTTGGTTAGCTGACCCAGCAACAGGCAAGGAAGAGTGTACAGGAGCAAGCAGGTGTGAGCGTATAGTGAGTGTGTAAGGGCTGGCCCACTGGAACTCCCCTGAAGGTTTAGAATTTCAATAGATCTCACTGATCTCCAAAGAACTGCTGCTTCTTGCCCCTGCAGTTCAATCCCTATGAGTAAATCCAGGAGCCAGGGAGGAGAAAAGAGAGTGAATGCAGACTTAGAAAATCAATTTTTTTTCAAAATGGGACAGGTCTCCATGAGGGGCATGCACCGTAGCCAGGCTGCAAATTACCCTCAGCATTGGCCCCCAGCTTGACGTATGATGGACTCCCAGATTATCCCCCAACACTTAGAAAGCCTGGGTTGAATTACACAACAGTTTTCCTGGGTCTCCAAGTAGCAGACAGCATATTGTGGGACTCCTTGGCCCCCATAATTATGTGAGCCAATTTCTATAATAAATCTCCTCATATATATATATATTCACACTACACCATTGGTTCTCTGGAGGACCCTGACGAATATGACATATTCCTAGTGAGTTCATTACTACAGCCAAACTGATCAACACCTCCATCTCTTCATATAGTTACTGTTCCTATGTGTGGTGAAAACACTTAGCATGTACTCACTCAGAAAACTTTAAGCATACAGCACAGTATGATTAAGTATAGTCCTCATGCTATTGTATTAGATCTCTTGGACTTATGCACCTTACATAACTGAAGCTGGATTTTTAAAATTAAAGTGTTTACATTGAGGAAATTATTGAATCACATCTAGTTGAAAGAAGCAATATAGAGACATCCTTTTGCCCCTTATCCAGCTGCCCCAGTGTGAATAACTTGAAAACCTATAGTGCAGTATCCCCACCAGCAGAATGCCAGTGACACAGTAAAGGTGCAGAACATTTGTGTCCTCAGGAGGACCCCTCATTCCACCCTTTCATAGGCACGCCCCCTTCCCTCCTACTCAACCCCTCAAAGCCACTAGGATCTTTACATTTCTCTGATGATACCATTTTAAGAGTGTTATGTTTTATTATTGTTACTATCTTACTATTGCTAATGTTATCTTTTTGTTAACTGCTATATTAAGGAAAAATTGATACCAAATAAACTTTACACGTTTAAAATGTGCCATTTAATAGTTTTTGGCATATGTTTGCTCCCCTAAAACTGATACTGACTCTCCCATCCCACATCAACCACTGATTGACTTCCTGGCCTTATCTATTCGTTTACAATTCCTAGAATTTTGTATAAATGAACTACACAGTGTAACAATTTTTGTTGTTGTTGTGACTTATTTCATTCAGAATGGTTTTTTTTTTTGAGATTCATTCACATAGTTGTGTGTATCAATACTTCATTCATTTTAACTGCTTGGGAGTATTTCATTTCATGGGTATGCTACAGTTTTTATATTCAATCATCTGTTAATGAACATTTGGGTTGTTTCCAAATTCGTGCTGTTACAAATAAAACTGGTATGAACTTATATGTACAAAAAAAAAGAATGTTATGTAAACATATCATTGTTTTGTGCTGCTGTAACAAAAACACCTGACACTGGGTAATTTATGAAGAACATAAATTTATTTTCTCACAGTTCTGGAGGCTGGGAAGTCCAAGATCCAGCTGCTCATAGATTTGTTTGGTGAGGGCTGCTCTCTGCTTCCAACGTGGTTCCTTCGGAGGAAAACAGAAGAAAAGAAGCGGCAACCTTCTTCTCAAGCCCTTTATAAGGGCATGTAGTTCCATTTATGAGGAATTCTGTAAAGATTTGTATACAGGTTTCTGTGTGAACATAAATTTTCAAGTGCCCAGAAATGCATTCATTGGTCATATGGTACTTCACGTTTGGAGTTTTTGTTTATTTTAAGAAACAGATGAGTGTTTTCTCCCATGGCTGTACCATTTACCACCCCACCAGCAATGTATGATATGAATGACATCCTTTCCTAGCATTTTCACAAGCATTTGAGGTCATTTTCTTAAATTTAGCTAATCTGTTAGTTATAATACAATGATAGCAAATAATTTTAAGTTTATTGATTGATAATGATATTAAGTAGCTTTTTATGTGCATATTTATCATGTATATCCTTTTTAATAAAATATCTTTTCTTGT
>NW_022438445.1:13039-14634 GCF_009761245.1 Sapajus apella
AAAACCCACTTGGTCATGGTAAAGTATTATTCTTTGTATATAATACTGAATTTCACTTGCTAATATTTTATTAACCATAATTGGGAACTATAGTCATGAGAGATATTCGTTTCTAGGGCTTTTTTTTTTCTTTTGTGTTTTTTTCTGATTTTAAATACTAGCTCCATAAAATGAATTGTAATATACCCCATCCTCTTCCTTTTTAGGGAAGTGATAGTACAAAATGGTGTCAGCTGTTTCTGAACATTTCAGGCAATTCTCCAATAAGGCAATATGGGTCTGGAGATTTCTTTATTGAGAGTTTCTTATTTTCAATTCAAATTCTTTAATAATTGTCAGAATGTTTAAAATATCTATTTATATTTCAAATTGGATGAGATGTGACAATTTGTGTTTTTTAAGGAATTTGCCCATTTTATCTAAGTTGTCAAATTTATGTGTTTAGAGTCGATTGCAGCATTTCCTATCATAATTTTGATGTCTACACATTCTGTAGTGTTTTCTCACTTCATTCTTAGTCTTGTAAATTTGCGTGTCCCATTTTCTTTCCTTGTCAATTTTGCTACAGTTTTGTTAATTTTATTGACATTTTCAAGGAACCAGCTTTTTGCTTTATTTATTTTTCTTATTGTTTTTCTGTTTTTAATTTAACTGATTTCTGCCCTTTATATTCGTTATTTCCATTATTCTGCCTACATTAGATAAATCTAATGAAAATCTAGATTAAAAAAAATTTTTGACCTAGTTTTTCAAGGTTCTTGAGGTAGAGCCTTAGACTGTTGACTTGAGACTTTTCTTCCTATTGTATGCATGCAATGCTATCATTTCCCATCTCAGCACTGCTTTAGTTTTGTCTCACAAACTTTATTCTGTATTTTTATTTTCATTCAATTTAATGCGTTGTTAAAATTTTTCTTGAGACTTGCTCTTTCACTCATAGCTTACTTAGAGTGTTTTTCATTTGTTTACATTTTCTTATATATTAGTTTCTGTTTCTTGCTGCAAAAAATTTCCAAATCTTAGTAGCCTACAACAGAAATTTATTATCTTATGATGCTGGAGGCCAGAAATTCGAACTGTCTTTGGGGCTAAATTCAACATGTGAGCAGATCTGAAGTTTCCATGGAAGAATTTTTTCCTTTCTTCTTACACTTTTTTGGTGTCTGCTGGCATGTGTGCTTATGGCCACATAACTTCAGACTTTGCTCCTGTTATTGTATTGTTCTTCTTACCGAGTTAACTCTCTCTCTGCTCCCTTTTTATAACAACACCTGTAGTTACATTTATGCTTCACCTATATAATAAGTACAAATATCATCATCTCAATATATTAAGCTAATTACATCTATAAGTTTCTTTTTGCCATAGAAGGTAACTTCTACACCAAGTGTTCAGAGATTTTTCTTTTATATTTCTATTATTTTCTACATTAAGTTTTTTGTAGTTGAAAGATAAGCTCTTTTTTAAGTTTTCGGTAGGTTTGCTGTATGGCTCCAGATGTTGTGTATCTTAGTGTATGTTTCATGGGCACTTGAAAATAATGTGTATTCTGCTGTTGTAAGATAGAATGTTCTCTGTACATATTAATTAAATAT
>NW_022438446.1:0-14632 GCF_009761245.1 Sapajus apella
GAGTGATGCTGGAGGGTCTGCTTCCAAGGATACCTGGCTGCACGCTGCTGCTGGCTCCTGGCCCCAGGTGGAGGCCTTTGCTCTCCATGTGACCTCTGCACACAGTGGCTCAACTTCAGCACACAAAGGCGTCCCCCTGAGAAAGTGACCCAAGCTTCCGTGGCCCTTGATGGCCTAGCCTCAGAAGCCACATACTGTCACCTGTCTAGCATTCTTCTGCTCAGAAATCAGCCCTGATTCAATGTGGGGGAGACTCCATGAGGGCAAAAATACTGGGAGGTGAGGACCCCTGGGGCCACCTTGGCTGCTGCCTAGCACAGTCACCAGTGAAACCTGCAAGGCCAAATCCAATGGCCCTGATTGTTTTTGGTTTGTTTTCCCCTTTCAGGAGCATGTGATGTTCTCCTTAACAAACTTTTTTTTTTTTTCCTAAGAGACAGGGCCTCTCTCTGACACTCAGGCTGGAGTGCAGTGGCACAATCATAGCTCACTGCAGCCTCCAACACCTGGGCTCATGAGATCCTCCTGCCTCAGCCTCCTGAGAAGCTGGGACTACAGGGGCATGCCACCAAGCCCCACTTTGTTGTTGTTGTTGTTGTTGTTGTTGTTAGAGATACGGTCTTGATATGCTGCCTAGCTGGTCTTGAACTCCTGGCCTCAGGCAATCCTTCTGCCTCAGCCTCCCAAAGTGCTGGGATTATAGGCATGAGCCACCGCTCTCAGCCTTAACAAACTTTATTGCTCCAGTTTTCTCATTGGAATAAAATAAATTAAGCATTATACTAAAAACAAGCATAAAGATAAGAAAATAGGCATTACACGATTTCTTTCTCCTGGTACCTCTCAGGCTTTGCCTTCTCTGACCCTCCCCTGCCCCTCTTTATTCTTTTGCTTCCTTAACGGGGCCTTTGCACGAGGCGATGTCCTGTCACTGCCTTCCCTCCACTCCTCCTCAAGCCCATTCACTGGTATATGTGCATCAATTCCATGCAAGTGGCAGCCACATCCTCCAGCCCCACCTCTCTCCAGGCTCCAGTTCCACATTTCCATCATTGCATTAGATATTCCACCTCCATAAAACCGTGAGAGCTTTGCTGAGGTTCCTAAGAAAGGTTCTCCAGTCTTCTGAATGCCAGCCTGGAAACAGCCATCCCCCTGCTCGTCTAGACAGCGATTCTCAACTGGGAGTGATTTTGTCACAACTGAAGAGTGGGGGCTGCCACCAGCACCTAGCAGGTGCAGTCCAAGAATGAAATGACCTGCAATTCACAGGACAGCCTCTCACAACAAAGCATGATCTGGTCCCAGCTGTCAATCACACTGATGTTAAAAACCCTCCTCCAGAGCTCATGGTGTTCAGATGTGAGTGCAAGAACAGCTACAGCCATTTTGCCATCATGAGAGAAGCAGCCTGAGAATGGGGCCCACGGAGGTGCTGGATTCAGTTCATCCCCCAGACCCTCTGTTCCTGTGGCTCTCAGCCACATGGGCCAATATACTTCCTCATAGCTAAGAGTGGCTTCAGTTAGGGACTCTGATTTGCAGCCAAAAGATTCCAGCCAGCCACAGCTCCCAACAGAATGTTCTCCCTTCTCTAAACATTTGGAGAACTTTCTGGCTGTCCCGCGGTCCTCACCAGCATGCTACCTTTTATTATAGTTCCCGAATGTCCTCTTAACTCTTCTGACCAGGAATGTACCTTTCTATCCCTGAAATCTAGTAAGAAAAACAGATGGCCGGGCATGGTGGCTCAGGCCTGTAATCCCAGCACTTTGGGAGTCGAGAAGGGCGGATCACAAAGTCAGGAGTTTGAGACCAGCCAGACCAACACAGTGAAACCTCATCTCTACTAAAAATACAAAAAGTAGCCGGGCGTGGTGGTGCACATCTGTAATCACAGCTACTCAGGAGGCTGAGGCAGAAAAATCACTTGAAGCTGGGAAGTGAAGGTTGCAGTGAGCCGTGATCATGCCACTGCACTCCAGACTGGGTGACAGAATAAGACTCTATGTCAGAAAAAAAAACAAAAACAGTTGACTGGTCAGACATTCTCTATACGCTGAGTGAATTAGTCAACTCAGCATTATCCCTTTACATGCATTCTTTCAAGTAATCTTTACAACAACCCTATGACATAGGTACCATGATCCTCAATTTACACAGAGGAACCTGAGGCACAGAGAGACTGAATAACTTGTCCCTGGTCACACAGCTGGCAGATGGGGAAACTGAGATCCAAATCAGAGCCCATGTGGGATATGCTGCATCTTGGCAAACACACCTTGTATTCCAAAGTCCTTGTTATGTGCAGAAATGAATGAATGAATGCAGCGAGATTTCCTTGTATGGGGATTTACAGATGTTAAACTATGTAGCTGGTTGGCAAGAACAAGTTGCTGCCCTCGTTTTCAGAGAGTTTAGGAGAAGCAGCGGGTGAGTGCAGCAGGGGTTGGGTGTCCAATTATGAAGCTAGGCAGGCCTGGGTTAGTCGTGGAGTCCATGCAGGGCCATGGAAAAGGTATTTGGCCTCTCCAAGGCTGAAAAATTAAAATAATAATAAGGGCATTTGCCTCACAGAATGGTTATGAGGATAGGATAACGTGCAGTATCTGGTTCCACAGTCAGCATTTGGCTCGTATTTGCCAACTGAGTGCACGCACACATGTACATACTACACGCATGGATACTTGGCTACCCACACCCAACTGCATGGAACACACTCCAGCTGTCAGCCTCCTGTGTCCACACACGGACACTTTCCCCGGTGGCCCCAGAATCACCCCGACTCATCTCCTCCTTCAATCCTGGTTCTTTCAGCATTTATCCTTGGTCTTGTGCTAGAGATGTCTCCTCCTTCCCGTTCATCCAGATTGCAGCACATACACCTACTCATCTAGATATTTTTTTTTTTAAGATGGAGTCTCACTCTGTTGCCCAGGCTGGACTGCAATGGTGCGATCTCAGCTCACTGCAACCTCTGCCTCTCGGGTTCAAGCGATTCTCCTGTCTCAGCCTCCCCATTAGCTGCGATTACAGGCGCCCACCATCACACCTGGCTAGTTTTTGTGTTTTTAATAGAGACTGGGTTTCACCATGTTGGCCAGGCTGGTCTCGAACTCCGGACCTCAGGTGATCCACCCGCCTCAGCCTCCCAAAGTGCTGGGGGTACAGGCATGAGCTACCAGACCCAGCCTCATCTGTACATTTAAATAAGCTTTTACACAAAGCACACAGATAGCAACACCCAGAAGAGGCCATGTGCTAGACAGCCGGTATCATCTATGCACATAGAAAAGCCTCCAGGAAGCTAACCACCCCATCACACTCACCTTTTTACACATTTTCCACTGCTCACATTCCACCTTTCCAAGGCCCATTAAAAACCACAACCACACACCATCCATGCACTTCTCCCAGCATGGGGGACACCAAGTCTTTGCTCCATGAGCAGTGCTGTCCGTCACATCTTCCCCTTATTGGGTGCTACAAACTGATGTGCACCCTTGAGGTCATATGTGAAGCCCTAACCCCCAGGGTGACTGTGTTTGGAGACAAGGTTGGTAAGGAGGTAATTAAGGTTAAAGGGGTCATAAGGGTGGGACCCTGATCTGACAGGTGTGGTGTCCCTCTGGGAAGGGAGAGAGATCCCAGGAATGTGTGTGCACAGTGAAGAGGCCACATGAGGACACAGCAAGAAGAAGGCTGCCTGCCTTCTCCAGAAGAGGAGAGAGGCCTCAGAAGAACTCACCCTGCTGACACCTTGATCTTGGACTTCCAGCCTTCAGAACTCCAGAAAAATCAATGTCTGTGGTTGAGGCCACCCAGTCTGTGGGATTTTGTTATGGCAGCCCAAGCAAACTACAACAATGGGCCTCTTTTTTTACCCCTTAGTTTTAGATAAATACTGCCTTGCACTTACATTTTTTCCCTACAGAAACTCTATACAACTAATTAAGAAATAAAATCACAATTTGTATGCCAAAGGACAGGTTACAAGATATTTCCTTATTGCGTAAGCTAATGGATACTGACATCAACGCTACATCCTCATTTTCAGAAGAAAACCAGGAATTAAAAAAAAAAAATGGGTCTAGGATCTTGCCCGGGCTGCAAGGTGGGTGTCTGGTGGAGCTGGTGCTCTAGCCAAGACCCTTAGATCCCAGATTCCCATGCTATCCTTGCTGCACGTGTATCTTCCTGGGTCCTTCCAAGACACACATGAACAATTATTATGCGCAATTTTCACTTGCTCCTACCCTCCTCTAGCTCTTCATCTCTTTTGAAAGGGATGGGACCGTGCAAAAGGAGCCTGGGGAGTGGGCAGGCCTCCTGGAATATCCCTGGATTTTCCCTGAAAGGAAAAATCCCTGGTGGTCACTCACCACCAGGCACGCCCTGAGAATGCAGCGGTAGGAGGTCCTGGCGGTTCTGACCCCTTCTTTCAGAGGCTGCTCCATGCAGGCAAAGCACTGTGCGATGGCCTTTTCCAGCAGCTCAACCTTCTCTTCTGTGAATCTCCGCAGGTCACTCACATGCAAGTGTTCATTCTAGGGACAAAGACCACAAAGGCATCAGGCCACCCACTCCCTCAGAGCACCTTCTCCTCAAGCTTGGCTTCCTTTAAGCTTGTCACCAGCTCAAGATTCAGCTTGTCACTCAGAGCTGACCTCTCTTTATTGTCCCCACATGGCCTCCCTCAGTGCACAGAACCCCCTCGGCTTTGTGGGGTTACAGAACAGAACAAATACCTGCCTGGTGTGACTTGTTTCATTTCTTAAAAATCACAGTCTCTGCTTATTCAGCAACTTATTTCAGATGTATAATCCGTCAGGCTATTTGGGGAAGTAGCTATCCACACAGAAATCCAATTGTTATTAAAACAGATTTTTACAATGACATCTGATTCAATAAACATTTCCTTTGACTCTGCACCAAGCAGTTTTTACGGATAATACTTCTCAAATTTTAACATGCATACAAATCACCAGATCTTAAAATCCGAAATCCAAGGCCCTGGAATTCTGCATTTCTAGCTAGTCCCCAGGTAATGCTGGTCTCCCGGGCTATGGACCACACTTTGCATAGCAAAGCTACACAACCACAAAAATAAATCCATGCTTCCGTCTTCAAAGAACACAGTCTAATCAGGGAGAAAACGTACATTCAAATAATACAAGGAAGTGACCACCAGAGAAAGCCTTGACCCCTAGGTGCCTGATAGGGTTTGCTGTGTGCCTACTCAGATATCATTTTGAATCGTAGCTCCTATAATTCCACATGTTGTGGGAGGGACCTGGTGGGAGATAACTGAATTATGGGGTTGGTTTCCCCCATACCATTCTCATGGTAGTGAATGAGTCTCACGAGTTCTGATGGTTTTACAAGGGGAAACCCCCTTTGCTTGGGTTTCATTTCCCTCTTGTCTGCCACCATATAAAACGTGCCTTTTGCCTTCGACCATGATTGTGAGGCCTCCCCAGCCACGAAGAACTGGGAATCCATTTAAACCTCTTTTTCTTGGTTGGGCATGGTGGCTCACCCCTGTAATCCCAGCACTTTGGGAGGCCAAGGCGGGCAGATCAAAAGGTCAGGAGCTCAAGACCAGCCTGGGCAATATGGTGAGACTCCATCTCTACTAAATATACAAAAAATAGCTGGGCATGGTGACAGTCACCTATAGTCCCAGCTACTCAGGAGGCTGAGGCAGGAGAATCACTTGAACCCAGGAGGTGGAGGTTGCAGTGAGCTGAGATTGCGCCATTGCACTCCAGCCTGGGCAACAAGAGCAAGACTCCTTTTCAAAAAACAACAACAAAAAAATTTCTTTTTCTCTGTAAATTACCCAGTCTTGCTTATGTCTACATAAGCAGCATGAAACTGGATGAATACAGTGGCAAACTGGGAACTCGTAGCCTTGTTCCCTGCCTGGAAGCCTCAGTGGACCCCACAGTGTCTGCAGCAGACAGGGCCACAGTCCCCAGGTTGGCCCTTAAGGCACTTCATAGCCAGAACTCACCCCACCTTGCCAGCACCACCACCTGTTTGCCCGACATGTCCTGCCAAGTAGCTACCCCTGGACTTGCTGCCATTCCCCAAACATGCTGTCCATCTTGTGCCCTCTGGGCCTTGTTGATTTCATCTTTGTTACTGCAGAGACAAAGCTCAAAAGTCCTTCCCATGAGGCACCTTCCCTGAGTCCCCAGGTAGAAGTGGGGCTCCCTGTCCTGTGCTCCCACCACACTTCCCACAGTCCTGTGCCACAGCGTGTCTCCTGTCATATGACATCTCTTTCTTGTTCCCTATGTCTCCTTCCCTGGATAGGAGCTTGCCAGAGGAACAGGCTACTAGTCATTCATGCTCCTTTATTCCAGGGCACAGCACAGACAGCAAAACCCATAGACACCTGTGGATTGAATGAGTGGCCCAGAGAAACTGCTAGATAATTCAGGCTTTTAAATTCTATTCCAAATAGACAGAAATAGCTCTGCAATTGATGTGTGACCTGCTGTAGGTGATTTAACTTCTCTGGTTCTCAACTGTGTCATCTTTACAGTAAGTGAATTGGGTTGAATCATCTTGAAAACAACCCCCCACTCTGAAACACTGTGAATCTTGGAGTAAGTAAGTTTTAGAGTGTATGGAGGCTGTGTAGCATTTGGTGCACCCTGGGAATTTTCCTCATTCTCACCATTAAGAATTCTACGAGGCATATTTTTCCCCAGGGCATCCTTCAGATTCTTTTGAATTTGTGGTGTCGCCAATGATGAAAATGAAAGAAGAAAGAAGTCATGGAAAGAAAAGCTATGGGCATGATTCTCACAATGCCTCACTCTCGATAAATCTCTGTTGAATAAACAAAAGAATGGTAAGAATGGGAAGAGCTGAGAATATAAGAACAATAAGAAACAGAGAATCTGGCACTCAGTATGAATAAATGTTGACTTCATTTGACATTGAGATGTCATCATCAACTTACTCTGGATTCTTAAAAATAATGAGTGCTCCTTTAAAATCACTAACTATTCAAACTCTAAATGTTGGGTTTCAGTGACCATCCTTGAAAAAAATAATCAGTCACACACACAGCAGATTTGATTTTTGAGAATTCAAAGGAACTCACAATTCTTGCCTTCCAACTTTCTATCAAAGAGCTGAGAGTAAGACCAATATCTAAGGCCAAGGAATTTTGAGCAAAGTTGCCAGCAACTCCCTAACATAGCTATCACAGAAGTGCCAGCCAGCCCCTTGTCCTCTGTTTTCCAGTGCTTGGAGTCTGGCTGCAGAGGTGAATCTGAGCCTCTCTGAATGCTGCACTTCCATATCAGCAAAGAAAAGTATGTGGGGGGAGCACTTCTGGCCTTGATGGCAAAATGCCTTGTCCTTATGTCTGTGAAATACACCAACCACACACAGCCCCAAATCAGATTTATTTTCCATCAGCATTTCCAAAAGCAATCTTGTGCTGTGCAGACAGACAAATTTCACCCTGAAGAACTGTTTGGGGAAGTTGGAAGGTCAAACCCTTCCCCAATGATTTCAATGGACAAAAGTCAAATGAGAAAATCTCAGATTCCAAGATTTTTGTTTTGTTTTCTTCTTGTACAACTAGACCAAAACAAGCCACAAGAAATATGATTTTAAAAGACTGAATGTTGTTCTATATGCCCCTTTTATGCAGAAGAAAGGCCCCACACCACTAAAGACTTTATACAACCAAAGGCTCTGGGTGGCACTGCTTACTCCCACATGGAAGTCAGGTCTCGAGTATTTGCCTCCCTTGCCACCCTGCAGGGTCAGCCTTGGCCCACTTTCCCCATCTTCAGGACCAGCTCCCTGACCACTCACAGAGCCTTATTCATGTTCCTCTGCCCCTTCCCTGTTCCTGTATAACAAGAAGACAAACAACTGTGCACATCTGACGGGTGAAGGCAAGTGTAGAAATAAGCGAAGAGCAACCAGATGACAACAGGCAGAGGCTGTTTATTCAGAGCTCACTACAGCAAGGGATTCAGCCACCATCATTTGAATTTAGCAGATACTCAAAAGCATGTAGAGGAGTGGAAAAGCTTCATGGTGGACAAAAAAGGCTTTGGGGTGCCCTGATTGGAGGCTATTGGCCTGGAGACACTAGAGATGGGCTGGCTAAAAGCAGAGAGGTCAATGTCGTTGGTTAGGCATACCAAACACATTACCTGATTGGTAGTAAGTTGGAAGCAGGGACAGAGATTAGGGAAGTTATTCATCAAGTCCCGGCCATCTAGTGCTGATTGTTACAGTTATTCTTCAGCCTCCTGGGTTGTTATTAGAGATAGCAGTTTGACTTCCTGCAAGTCTGACTTACAGACAGAAGGCTTCCTGGGCTGTTTATTGTAGATAACAGGTTGGTTTCTGGCAGGCTGCTACACATTGTGGGTCAGAGATTTATTTTTACACATGGTCCAGCCATTGTCTTTGTATATTCTGTCTCTCATAAGGAGACAATACAGCTGGTGACTGATGACAGTAAGAGGATTTTCTCCAACCCCCACCCCCAAGTCTCTAATTTGGTAGTTTATCCCTCTGATTTTAGGGTTAAAAAGAAATCATCCATAAAAGAGATAAATATATCAATTGCTATGAGAAAAGTAATTGTAACTAGTTTTTCAGAATGCCTGCATTCTTGCCAGGGAAGATAAGTATCAAAACTCTACTGAAAGTCCCTCCTAGCTTCCATCCTCTCACATTATTTTACTGTGCTCCTCTGACCCTGAGATTCTGATAGCACCAGGGCACGCAGGAAATCTAGAGACAGATGGAACATTCTGGGGCTGTATACATAAACACACCTCTCCAGGAAAACCAACGAGTGTCTGCATTCCACTAGAAGCCAGCCAAATCACACCTGCCATCGCTTAAACACATTCTGCCTTGTTCAAGTCTCAGGAGGGATGGAAAATACCTACTATTTTGACATTTTCCTCTCAGTCCATCTGCCTCAGGTAAAATAGTATTTCTTTCTCTTTTACCCAAATGTGATGATTTTAACCTTCTAATTATCTTTTTGTCCTCTTAGACTCTCTGAACTTTGTATCTTCCTTTTATATGAAAAGAAAAAAATATCATAAGTTAATTTTCTAACTTGGTAAAAGGAAATGTTCTGCTCAGGCGGGAGAGAATACAAAAGCCCAGCGTATTCCATACCGGCAGCTTCTGCGCGGAGTTGAAACTATCCGTGAGGAGCAACAGGCCAAAGGCTTCGGTCACATACTTGGTCACTGTCCTCCTCTTCTTGTCCAAGAGCCTTTTCCTGATGTATTCTCTTAACTTAGGGATTTCTGGAATTCACAGGCAGCACAAACAATTGTAAAAGGCCAGAAGTGTGTGGTCAACAGAATCCATAAAAGTTGAAACATGAAGATGGCAGTCTGAATCAACTGGAGCTGAGATCCCCAGTGGGCTGGACGCCTACAGAAGCGACCTCTCTGAAAAGCACTTTTCCCATGTCTAGGATCAATGACAGTGATGAATGGTAGATCAGCAATGCTGCATATTCATTTTATTTAGCTGTATAAAAAAACTACATGGAAAAGTACAGGCTGGCTGAAAACACAGGCTCTTTCCTTTGGACACCTATCACCTGCAGAGGTAGACCAAAATGTTCACAATTCTAGAATCTCAGCCCTTTGCTCCCCCTAGATTTTTCTATCTATGGCAACTGACCATCGACACCAGAATAGCCCATGCTTGCTGTGGAAAGAAGCAAGAACCTCTGACATGTGTGTCACATCCTACCCGCTGTCAGTCAGAAGAAAATAGAGGCCACTGTACCCTTTTCCCCATTATTCTCATATGTGGCAATTTCTCTATTTTATTTCTTCCATATCCACGCTAATTTTTTTTTTTTGAGATGGAATCTCACTCTGTCGCCAGGCTGGAGTGCAGTGGCGTGATCTCAGCTCTCTGCAACCTCTGCCTCCCAGGTTCAAGCAATTCTCCTGCCCCAGACTCCCAAGTAGCTAGGACTACAGGGGCACCACCATGCACAGCTAATTTTTGTGTTTTTAGTAAAGACGGGGTTTCACCATGTTGGCCAGGATGGTCTCAATCTCTTGGCCTCATGATCCACCCATCTTTGCCTCCCAAAATGCTGGGATTACAGGCAGGAGCCACTGCGCCCAGTCAATTTTGTCTTTTATACCCTTAATCAAGCAGTTCCCCCATCTCTGGGAACATTTCACAGTTTCTGCTCCCTACCTTCCATTCACATACCTACACGTCTAGTAAAATGCATGCACGTTGCAAGCCATGTCAAGTTCAGAAAAGAGTGCAGTCCTGACCCTGCCTGTTCACCCACTTTCCACTGAGCATCTAATGCACAGGGAGCACTAGATTCCGTGGGCTTCTATTGTACTCACAGTCAGCAACAACTAATTAAGCCTTATTTTCACTTCAATTTTTGCACTTCATTTTGCACATGACTCTTTCTTTGCACAGATTTCAAGTTCTGCAAAGAAAGAGTCATGCCTTATGCTTTCGCTGCCTCGCAGAAAAAATATACAATAGTCGCTCAGAAAATAATTCTAATGTCTGTAACTGGGTAGGAGAAAACTAAGGAAATGATAACCCAATTATTTGTTTTTGTGTTTTTGTTTTGTTTTGTTTTGTTTTTCTGAGACAGAGTTTCACTCTTGTTGCCCAGGCTGGAGTGCAATGGCACAATCTCGACTCACTGCAACCTCTGCCTCCTGGATTCAAGCAATTCTCCTGCCTCAGCCTCCCAAGTAGCTAAGATTACAGGTGCTCACCACCGTGCCCGGCTAATTTTGTATTTTTAGTAGAGACAGTGTTTTGCCATGTTGATCAGGCTGGTCTCGAACTCCTGACCTCAGGCAATCAACCCACCTTCACCTCCCAAAGTGCTGGAATTACAGGCATGAGCCACTGCACCCAGCAATCCAATTATTTGATCTTTGCCAACCCACAGTAAGATTTGGAGGCAAGAGGAATTGTGGTCTCTGGCACCACAACAATGCGGAGAGGAAAATAATCTTTATTTGCAATTGGTACCGAATCTGAGGCAAGCTGGAAAAAAAAAATGTTTGTGAGGCACAAGAAGTTCTAGAGAAGAAAATTCAAAGTGCCAAACTTGATCTTGAGAATTTTAGTGATGGAGATTAAAAAAACATAAATTACCAGTTTCCTCTTCAGTGAGGAGAGCCTGCTGCCAGTACTCCTGGGCGCTGACTGTATACACCAGATCTGAGGCTTCCAGAACCTTGAAGTCAGCCGGCAGTTTTCTCTGAAGTGAAAGAGTAACACAGAAAACAGAATAACTCAAACCACGGCAAAGGAAATCATGCACAGGAAATCATGCACAAGAGCCTTCAGCCAATTTCAGCTCACTCACTTCCAGTTCTCCACGAGCCCCACTGGGAACAGACAACGCTCTAAATGCCTGGTGTTGCCATCTGTCCACTCCTACCAAGGTCAGAAGTTATGAAAAACTGCTGTATAGAAACTATGCTCTTGGGAGTTAATATAAATTTTAGAAGAAAATGTGTAGAGACAATGGCTGAAAGGTGTATCTCAATGTTCAGAGGTGGAATAATTTCAGGATCCCTTCTCGAAAAAGAAGCACGTCTCTGGAATGGGCAGTGGTGTGCCGCAGCCAGCTTGTGCCAGCTTCTGAAAGCCGACAGCACACGTCCCTTCCCTACTCTGCATTCAGTGACGTCACTGGTAGCTTGAAATTGACAATGGTGGGACTGTCTCAGTCCTGAATCGCAAACCGATAACCCAAATCTATAACCACGTTGTAATCCCCAATCTTCAACCAAATAATTTCAGCTGACATGTGAGCACAGCTTGTCAATAGTAAGAGGCACATTTTCCCCCATTTAATATTTCTGAAATTGAGGTGCATTTTGCAACTGTGGTAGGCCAGGTGGCAGCCACAAGGTGGTTGTCACTGCCTGCAAGTTATGGGCTGCAATGTATCCCTTTCCAGAATTCACATGTTGAGGTCCTAACCACAGGAATTGGCAAATTGTATACATCGCCTTTTGTTTTTTTTTTTTTCATTTTGGGGGATTTTTTTTTTTCTTTTGACACAGAGTCAGCTCTGTCACCAGGCTGGAGTGTAATGGCCTGATCTTGGCTCACTACAACCTCCGCCCCCCAGGTTCAAGCAATTCTTCTGCCTCAGCCTCCTGAGTAGCTGGGATTACAGGCACGCGCTGCCACGCCCAGCGAATTTTTGTATTTTTAGTAGAGATGGGGTTTCACGATGTTGACCAGGACGGTCTCAATCTCCTGACCTTGTGATCCACCCGCCTCGGCCTCCCAAAGCTCTGGGATTACAGGCAGGAGCCACGGTGCCCAGCCCAGATTTTTTTTTTTTAAACAAAGAGCTCATTATTAAACATTTACAAGCACAACACAACACAAACTGGGCTAAGATCCTATAAAAGCAACAGTTGCTTAGCCAAGCAGTTAGTGATATATTTCAAATTATAAACATTTTAGTGCCAACTCATGTTGAAACAAATTATGATATTAAAGGTCAAGCAGTTAAGAATTACTCGACAAAGTCTTTTTTGGTGCTTAGAAAAATATTATCATGGGAGAATTGTACTAGCATTATACAGAAATCGTATTCCACATTCTTTCATTTTTTTCACTTAGAGAAAAAACATTCACATGTAGAATGTGCATGTGCTTATGTGAATATTTGAGGGAGGTAGAAAACAGTGGAGAGTTATAAATCTCTTTCTGATGCAAAGATACGAAAGAGCTGAGTGAGCAGAGGCCCTGCAGTCCACTGGGATTGGTGAGAAGCCGTGTCCCCGGCAAGCCATAAGCACCTGTAGTTAAGACTGGAATACAGATATCTGTGTAGACTGCCGGAAGCCCACTCCCACCCGCCCTTATAGAGTCGGCTGAAGTTGTATAAAGGATCTGCTGAGATTTTGCTTAGACAGAGTTTTCACTCTAGGAAGAAGTTGAGGGAAAGCTGAAACTATTTTTCTACTGGGAGATGAAATTAATGTCGAATTAAATTTAAGGAGGGTTTTTAAACAGTTCCAAGAAAGAAGTGTGCTTAGCTGCGTCTAGATGTTTGCATTATTTAAAATCTGAACCTAAATCTTGTATAACTTTTCTAAAAATTATTGAAGATTAGTTAACATTTATGTTTTTATTGTAGTAAAAACAAATGTTTTTCTAGTGTCAATGAAGTGACTAGCACAACGCGTTCATATTATTGTATAAGAGAAGTAGATTGGGAGGCCGAGGCAGGTGGATCATGAGGTCAAGAGATCGAGACCATCCTGGTCAACATGGTGAAACCCTGTCTCTACTGAAAATACAAAAATTCAGCAGGGCATGGTGGCGTGTGCCTGTAATCCCAGCCACTCGGGAGGCTGAGGCAGGAGAATCGCCTGGGCCCAGGAGGCGAAGGTTGCGGTGAGCCGAGATCGCGCCATTGCACTCCAGCCTGGGTAACAGGAGCGAAACTCCGTCTCAAAAAAACAAACAAAAAAAAAGAGAAGTAGAAACAGTTATGGCTGGAGGGTAGGATCCAAGATGGCAGCAGGTATTGATCAAATTACACCACAGAAAGATTAGACCCTGCTGTCATTTAAACACATGGCTTGTCATAACAAAACGTTACACAATATATTCAAGTTTGTAGAAAGATATTGCATATGAGATGATGTGGAAGCTGAAACAAGAAGGGAAGCCAGGTGTGGTGGCTCACACCTGTAGTCCCAACACTTTGGGAGGCCGAGGTGGGTGGATCACCTGAGGTCAGGAGTTCGAGACCAGCTTGGTCAACATGGTGAAACCCCAACCCTACTAAAAATACAAAAAATTAACCAGGCATGGAGGCCACACCTGGAATCCCAACTACTTGGGAGGCTGAGGCAGGAGAATTGCTTGAACCCAGGAGGCACAGGTTGCAGTGAGCCAAGACCACACCACTGCACTCCAGCCTGAGCAGCAGAGCCAGACTACACCTCAAAGAAAAAAAAAATCATGACCCAATTTTTTAAAAATCTACCCGAAATCAGTAACATAAATCATGACTCATTTTTTTAAATCTACCTTTTCTAGCTTTGTCATGAACATTATGTTGCAGTGATGTTGCTCTCCCACTGTCCTACTTGTATAAAATAATTTGATCTGTACCCCTAGAGCTCTTGCATTGTTGTTGTTGTTGTTAGAGACGGGGTTTCTCTCTATTGCCCAGGCTGGTCTTGAACTCCTGTCCTCAAACAATCCTTCCACCTCTGCCTCCCGAAGTGCTGAGATTACAGGTGTGAGCCACTGCTTCAGGCCCAATTTTTATTATTTTTAATATTATTCTCGCTAAAAGAAACCCCAGATTCCTGGAGAGTAGTTGGTCCATGTCTTGGGGCAGGGAAAAATAAAGTGGACCTGAATATCTTGTTGTGGCTAGATAGCAAGAATATTTTTTAAATGCTGACGGGAGTAATGCTAAACAGAGTCAGCTTAAAGGGCTCCCAGTAGCCAAAAAGTGACACACTAAGCATTAGAAAGAACACAATAGTTCTCATTATGATCCTTAAAACTGAGTACAATAAAAAAAAAAAAAGAAAGAAAAACACACACACACAAAAATGAAAAAAAA
>NW_022438447.1:0-14631 GCF_009761245.1 Sapajus apella
GAGTGATGCTGGAGGGTCTGCTTCCAAGGATACCTGGCTGCACGCTGCTGCTGGCTCCTGGCCCCAGGTGGAGGCCTTTGCTCTCCATGTGACCTCTGCACACAGTGGCTCAACTTCAGCACACAAAGGCGTCCCCCTGAGAAAGTGACCCAAGCTTCCGTGGCCCTTGATGGCCTAGCCTCAGAAGCCACATACTGTCACCTGTCTAGCATTCTTCTGCTCAGAAATCAGCCCTGATTCAATGTGGGGGAGACTCCATGAGGGCAAAAATACTGGGAGGTGAGGACCCCTGGGGCCACCTTGGCTGCTGCCTAGCACAGTCACCAGTGAAACCTGCAAGGCCAAATCCAATGGCCCTGATTGTTTTTGGTTTGTTTTCCCCTTTCAGGAGCATGTGATGTTCTCCTTAACAAACTTTTTTTTTTTTTCCTAAGAGACAGGGCCTCTCTCTGACACTCAGGCTGGAGTGCAGTGGCACAATCATAGCTCACTGCAGCCTCCAACACCTGGGCTCATGAGATCCTCCTGCCTCAGCCTCCTGAGAAGCTGGGACTACAGGGGCATGCCACCAAGCCCCACTTTGTTGTTGTTGTTGTTGTTGTTGTTGTTAGAGATACGGTCTTGATATGCTGCCTAGCTGGTCTTGAACTCCTGGCCTCAGGCAATCCTTCTGCCTCAGCCTCCCAAAGTGCTGGGATTATAGGCATGAGCCACCGCTCTCAGCCTTAACAAACTTTATTGCTCCAGTTTTCTCATTGGAATAAAATAAATTAAGCATTATACTAAAAACAAGCATAAAGATAAGAAAATAGGCATTACACGATTTCTTTCTCCTGGTACCTCTCAGGCTTTGCCTTCTCTGACCCTCCCCTGCCCCTCTTTATTCTTTTGCTTCCTTAACGGGGCCTTTGCACGAGGCGATGTCCTGTCACTGCCTTCCCTCCACTCCTCCTCAAGCCCATTCACTGGTATATGTGCATCAATTCCATGCAAGTGGCAGCCACATCCTCCAGCCCCACCTCTCTCCAGGCTCCAGTTCCACATTTCCATCATTGCATTAGATATTCCACCTCCATAAAACCGTGAGAGCTTTGCTGAGGTTCCTAAGAAAGGTTCTCCAGTCTTCTGAATGCCAGCCTGGAAACAGCCATCCCCCTGCTCGTCTAGACAGCGATTCTCAACTGGGAGTGATTTTGTCACAACTGAAGAGTGGGGGCTGCCACCAGCACCTAGCAGGTGCAGTCCAAGAATGAAATGACCTGCAATTCACAGGACAGCCTCTCACAACAAAGCATGATCTGGTCCCAGCTGTCAATCACACTGATGTTAAAAACCCTCCTCCAGAGCTCATGGTGTTCAGATGTGAGTGCAAGAACAGCTACAGCCATTTTGCCATCATGAGAGAAGCAGCCTGAGAATGGGGCCCACGGAGGTGCTGGATTCAGTTCATCCCCCAGACCCTCTGTTCCTGTGGCTCTCAGCCACATGGGCCAATATACTTCCTCATAGCTAAGAGTGGCTTCAGTTAGGGACTCTGATTTGCAGCCAAAAGATTCCAGCCAGCCACAGCTCCCAACAGAATGTTCTCCCTTCTCTAAACATTTGGAGAACTTTCTGGCTGTCCCGCGGTCCTCACCAGCATGCTACCTTTTATTATAGTTCCCGAATGTCCTCTTAACTCTTCTGACCAGGAATGTACCTTTCTATCCCTGAAATCTAGTAAGAAAAACAGATGGCCGGGCATGGTGGCTCAGGCCTGTAATCCCAGCACTTTGGGAGTCGAGAAGGGCGGATCACGAAGTCAGGAGTTTGAGACCAGCCAGACCAACACAGTGAAACCTCATCTCTACTAAAAATACAAAAAGTAGCCGGGCGTGGTGGTGCACATCTGTAATCACAGCTACTCAGGAGGCTGAGGCAGAAAAATCACTTGAAGCTGGGAAGTGAAGGTTGCAGTGAGCCGTGATCATGCCACTGCACTCCAGACTGGGTGACAGAATAAGACTCTATGTCAGAAAAAAAAACAAAAACAGTTGACTGGTCAGACATTCTCTATATGCTGAGTGAATTAGTCAACTCAGCATTATCCCTTTACATGCATTCTTTCAAGTAATCTTTACAACAACCCTATGACATAGGTACCATGATCCTCAATTTACACAGAGGAACCTGAGGCACAGAGAGACTGAATAACTTGTCCCTGGTCACACAGCTGGCAGATGGGGAAACTGAGATCCAAATCAGAGCCCATGTGGGATATGCTGCATCTTGGCAAACACACCTTGTATTCCAAAGTCCTTGTTATGTGCAGAAATGAATGAATGAATGCAGCGAGATTTCCTTGTATGGGGATTTACAGATGTTAAACTATGTAGCTGGTTGGCAAGAACAAGTTGCTGCCCTCGTTTTCAGAGAGTTTAGGAGAAGCAGCGGGTGAGTGCAGCAGGGGTTGGGTGTCCAATTATGAAGCTAGGCAGGCCTGGGTTAGTCGTGGAGTCCATGCAGGGCCATGGAAAAGGTATTTGGCCTCTCCAAGGCTGAAAAATTAAAATAATAATAAGGGCATTTGCCTCACAGAATGGTTATGAGGATAGGATAACGTGCAGTATCTGGTTCCACAGTCAGCATTTGGCTCGTATTTGCCAACTGAGTGCACGCACACATGTACATACTACACGCATGGATACTTGGCTACCCACACCCAACTGCATGGAACACACTCCAGCTGTCAGCCTCCTGTGTCCACACACGGACACTTTCCCCGGTGGCCCCAGAATCACCCCGACTCATCTCCTCCTTCAATCCTGGTTCTTTCAGCATTTATCCTTGGTCTTGTGCTAGAGATGTCTCCTCCTTCCCGTTCATCCAGATTGCAGCACATACACCTACTCATCTAGATATTTTTTTTTTTAAGATGGAGTCTCACTCTGTTGCCCAGGCTGGACTGCAATGGTGCGATCTCAGCTCACTGCAACCTCTGCCTCTCGGGTTCAAGCGATTCTCCTGTCTCAGCCTCCCCATTAGCTGCGATTACAGGCGCCCACCATCACACCTGGCTAGTTTTTGTGTTTTTAATAGAGACTGGGTTTCACCATGTTGGCCAGGCTGGTCTCGAACTCCGGACCTCAGGTGATCCACCCGCCTCAGCCTCCCAAAGTGCTGGGGGTACAGGCATGAGCTACCAGACCCAGCCTCATCTGTACATTTAAATAAGCTTTTACACAAAGCACACAGATAGTAACACCCAGAAGAGGCCATGTGCTAGACAGCCGGTATCATCTATGCACATAGAAAAGCCTCCAGGAAGCTAACCACCCCATCACACTCACCTTTTTACACATTTTCCACTGCTCACATTCCACCTTTCCAAGGCCCATTAAAAACCACAACCACACACCATCCATGCACTTCTCCCAGCATGGGGGACACCAAGTCTTTGCTCCATGAGCAGTGCTGTCCGTCACATCTTCCCCTTATTGGGTGCTACAAACTGATGTGCACCCTTGAGGTCATATGTGAAGCCCTAACCCCCAGGGTGACTGTGTTTGGAGACAAGGTTGGTAAGGAGGTAATTAAGGTTAAAGGGGTCATAAGGGTGGGACCCTGATCTGACAGGTGTGGTGTCCCTCTGGGAAGGGAGAGAGATCCCAGGAATGTGTGTGCACAGTGAAGAGGCCACATGAGGACACAGCAAGAAGAAGGCTGCCTGCCTTCTCCAGAAGAGGAGAGAGGCCTCAGAAGAACTCACCCTGCTGACACCTTGATCTTGGACTTCCAGCCTTCAGAACTCCAGAAAAATCAATGTCTGTGGTTGAGGCCACCCAGTCTGTGGGATTTTGTTATGGCAGCCCAAGCAAACTACAACAATGGGCCTCTTTTTTTACCCCTTAGTTTTAGATAAATACTGCCTTGCACTTACATTTTTTCCCTACAGAAACTCTATACAACTAATTAAGAAATAAAATCACAATTTGTATGCCAAAGGACAGGTTACAAGATATTTCCTTATTGCGTAAGCTAATGGATACTGACATCAACGCTACATCCTCATTTTCAGAAGAAAACCAGGAATTAAAAAAAAAAAATGGGTCTAGGATCTTGCCCGGGCTGCAAGGTGGGTGTCTGGTGGAGCTGGTGCTCTAGCCAAGACCCTTAGATCCCAGATTCCCATGCTATCCTTGCTGCACGTGTATCTTCCTGGGTCCTTCCAAGACACACATGAACAATTATTATGCGCAATTTTCACTTGCTCCTACCCTCCTCTAGCTCTTCATCTCTTTTGAAAGGGATGGGACCGTGCAAAAGGAGCCTGGGGAGTGGGCAGGCCTCCTGGAATATCCCTGGATTTTCCCTGAAAGGAAAAATCCCTGGTGGTCACTCACCACCAGGCACGCCCTGAGAATGCAGCGGTAGGAGGTCCTGGCGGTTCTGACCCCTTCTTTCAGAGGCTGCTCCATGCAGGCAAAGCACTGTGCGATGGCCTTTTCCAGCAGCTCAACCTTCTCTTCTGTGAATCTCCGCAGGTCACTCACATGCAAGTGTTCATTCTAGGGACAAAGACCACAAAGGCATCAGGCCACCCACTCCCTCAGAGCACCTTCTCCTCAAGCTTGGCTTCCTTTAAGCTTGTCACCAGCTCAAGATTCAGCTTGTCACTCAGAGCTGACCTCTCTTTATTGTCCCCACATGGCCTCCCTCAGTGCACAGAACCCCCTCGGCTTTGTGGGGTTACAGAACAGAACAAATACCTGCCTGGTGTGACTTGTTTCATTTCTTAAAAATCACAGTCTCTGCTTATTCAGCAACTTATTTCAGATGTATAATCCGTCAGGCTATTTGGGGAAGTAGCTATCCACACAGAAATCCAATTGTTATTAAAACAGATTTTTACAATGACATCTGATTCAATAAACATTTCCTTTGACTCTGCACCAAGCAGTTTTTACGGATAATACTTCTCAAATTTTAACATGCATACAAATCACCAGATCTTAAAATCCGAAATCCAAGGCCCTGGAATTCTGCATTTCTAGCTAGTCCCCAGGTAATGCTGGTCTCCCGGGCTATGGACCACACTTTGCATAGCAAAGCTACACAACCACAAAAATAAATCCATGCTTCCGTCTTCAAAGAACACAGTCTAATCAGGGAGAAAACATACATTCAAATAATACAAGGAAGTGACCACCAGAGAAAGCCTTGACCCCTAGGTGCCTGATAGGGTTTGCTGTGTGCCTACTCAGATATCATTTTGAATCGTAGCTCCTATAATTCCACATGTTGTGGGAGGGACCTGGTGGGAGATAACTGAATTATGGGGTTGGTTTCCCCCATACCATTCTCATGGTAGTGAATGAGTCTCACGAGTTCTGATGGTTTTACAAGGGGAAACCCCCTTTGCTTGGGTTTCATTTCCCTCTTGTCTGCCACCATATAAAACGTGCCTTTTGCCTTCGACCATGATTGTGAGGCCTCCCCAGCCACGAAGAACTGGGAATCCATTTAAACCTCTTTTTCTTGGTTGGGCATGGTGGCTCACCCCTGTAATCCCAGCACTTTGGGAGGCCAAGGCGGGCAGATCAAAAGGTCAGGAGCTCAAGACCAGCCTGGGCAATATGGTGAAACTCCATCTCTACTAAATATACAAAAAATAGCTGGGCATGGTGACAGTCACCTATAGTCCCAGCTACTCAGGAGGCTGAGGCAGGAGAATCACTTGAACCCAGGAGGTGGAGGTTGCAGTGAGCTGAGATTGCGCCATTGCACTCCAGCCTGGGCAACAAGAGCAAGACTCCTTTTCAAAAAACAACAACAAAAAAATTTCTTTTTCTCTGTAAATTACCCAGTCTTGCTTATGTCTACATAAGCAGCATGAAACTGGATGAATACAGTGGCAAACTGGGAACTCGTAGCCTTGTTCCCTGCCTGGAAGCCTCAGTGGACCCCACAGTGTCTGCAGCAGACAGGGCCACAGTCCCCAGGTTGGCCCTTAAGGCACTTCATAGCCAGAACTCACCCCACCTTGCCAGCACCACCGCCTGTTTGCCCGACATGTCCTGCCAAGTAGCTACCCCTGGACTTGCTGCCATTCTCCAAACATGCTGTCCATCTTGTGCCCTCTGGGCCTTGTTGATTTCATCTTTGTTACTGCAGAGACAAAGCTCAAAAGTCCTTCCCATGAGGCACCTTCCCTGAGTCCCCAGGTAGAAGTGGGGCTCCCTGTCCTGTGCTCCCACCACACTTCCCACAGTCCTGTGCCACAGCGTGTCTCCTGTCATATGACATCTCTTTCTTGTTCCCTATGTCTCCTTCCCTGGATAGGAGCTTGCCAGAGGAACAGGCTACTAGTCATTCATGCTCCTTTATTCCAGGGCACAGCACAGACAGCAAAACCCATAGACACCTGTGGATTGAATGAGTGGCCCAGAGAAACTGCTAGATAATTCAGGCTTTTAAATTCTATTCCAAATAGACAGAAATAGCTCTGCAATTGATGTGTGACCTGCTGTAGGTGATTTAACTTCTCTGGTTCTCAACTGTGTCATCTTTACAGTAAGTGAATTGGGTTGAATCATCTTGAAAACAACCCCCCACTCTGAAACACTGTGAATCTTGGAGTAAGTAAGTTTTAGAGTGTATGGAGGCTGTGTAGCATTTGGTGCACCCTGGCAATTTTCCTCATTCTCACCATTAAGAATTCTACGAGGCATATTTTTCCCCAGGGCATCCTTCAGATTCTTTTGAATTTGTGGTGTCGCCAATGATGAAAATGAAAGAAGAAAGAAGTCATGGAAAGAAAAGCTATGGGCATGATTCTCACAATGCCTCACTCTCGATAAATCTCTGTTGAATAAACAAAAGAATGGTAAGAATGGGAAGAGCTGAGAATATAAGAACAATAAGAAACAGAGAATCTGGCACTCAGTATGAATAAATGTTGACTTCATTTGACATTGAGATGTCATCATCAACTTACTCTGGATTCTTAAAAATAATGAGTGCTCCTTTAAAATCACTAACTATTCAAACTCTAAATGTTGGGTTTCAGTGACCATCCTTGAAAAAAATAATCAGTCACACACACAGTAGATTTGATTTTTGAGAATTCAAAGGAACTCACAATTCTTGCCTTCCAACTTTCTATCAAAGAGCTGAGAGTAAGACCAATATCTAAGGCCAAGGAATTTTGAGCAAAGTTGCCAGCAACTCCCTAACATAGCTATCACAGAAGTGCCAGCCAGCCCCTTGTCCTCTGTTTTCCAGTGCTTGGAGTCTGGCTGCAGAGGTGAATCTGAGCCTCTCTGAATGCTGCACTTCTATATCAGCAAAGAAAAGTATGTGGGGGGAGCACTTCTGGCCTTGATGGCAAAATGCCTTGTCCTTATGTCTGTGAAATACACCAACCACACACAGCCCCAAATCAGATTTATTTTCCATCAGCATTTCCAAAAGCAATCTTGTGCTGTGCAGACAGACAAATTTCACCCTGAAGAACTGTTTGGGGAAGTTGGAAGGTCAAACCCTTCCCCAATGATTTCAATGGACAAAAGTCAAATGAGAAAATCTCAGATTCCAAGATTTTTGTTTTGTTTTCTTCTTGTACAACTAGACCAAAACAAGCCACAAGAAATATGATTTTAAAAGACTGAATGTTGTTCTATATGCCCCTTTTATGCAGAAGAAAGGCCCCACACCACTAAAGACTTTATACAACCAAAGGCTCTGGGTGGCACTGCTTACTCCCACATGGAAGTCAGGTCTCGAGTATTTGCCTCCCTTGCCACCCTGCAGGGTCAGCCTTGGCCCACTTTCCCCATCTTCAGGACCAGCTCCCTGACCACTCACAGAGCCTTATTCATGTTCCTCTGCCCCTTCCCTGTTCCTGTATAACAAGAAGACAAACAACTGTGCACATCTGACGGGTGAAGGCAAGTGTAGAAATAAGCGAAGAGCAACCAGATGACAACAGGCAGAGGCTGTTTATTCAGAGCTCACTACAGCAAGGGATTCAGCCACCATCATTTGAATTTAGCAGATACTCAAAAGCATGTAGAGGAGTGGAAAAGCTTCATGGTGGACAAAAAAGGCTTTGGGGTGCCCTGATTGGAGGCTATTGGCCTGGGGACACTAGAGATGGGCTGGCTAAAAGCAGAGAGGTCAATGTCGTTGGTTAGGCATACCAAACACATTACCTGATTGGTAGTAAGTTGGAAGCAGGGACAGAGATTAGGGAAGTTATTCATCAAGTCCCGGCCATCTAGTGCTGATTGTTACAGTTATTCTTCAGCCTCCTGGGTTGTTATTAGAGATAGCAGTTTGACTTCCTGCAAGTCTGACTTACAGACAGAAGGCTTCCTGGGCTGTTTATTATAGATAAGAGGTTGGTTTCTGGCAGGCTGCTACACATTGTGGGTCAGAGATTTATTTTTACACATGGTCCAGCCATTGTCTTTGTATATTCTGTCTCTCATAAGGAGACAATACAGCTGGTGACTGATGACAGTAAGAGGATTTTCTCCAACCCCTACCCCCAAGTCTCTAATTTGGTAGTTTATCCCTCTGATTTTAGGGTTAAAAAGAAATCATCCATAAAAGAGATAAATATATCAATTGCTATGAGAAAAGTAATTGTAACTAGTTTTTCAGAATGCCTGCATTCTTGCCAGGGCAGATAAGTATCAAAACTCTACTGAAAGTCCCTCCTAGCTTCCATCCTCTCACATTATTTTACTGTGCTCCTCTGACCCTGAGATTCTGATAGCACCAGGGCACGCAGGAAATCTAGAGACAGATGGAACATTCTGGGGCTGTATACATAAACACACCTCTCCAGGAAAACCAACGAGTGTCTGCATTCCACTAGAAGCCAGCCAAATCACACCTGCCATCGCTTAAACACATTCTGCCTTGTTCAAGTCTCAGGAGGGATGGAAAATACCTACTATTTTGACATTTTCCTCTCAGTCCATCTGCCTCAGGTAAAATAGTATTTCTTTCTCTTTTACCCAAATGTGATGATTTTAACCTTCTAATTATCTTTTTGTCCTCTTAGACTCTCTGAACTTTGTATCTTCCTTTTATATGAAAAGAAAAAAATATCATAAGTTAATTTTCTAACTTGGTAAAAGGAAATGTTCTGCTCAGGCGGGAGAGAATACAAAAGCCCAGCGTATTCCATACCGGCAGCTTCTGCGTGGAGTTGAAACTATCCGTGAGGAGCAACAGGCCAAAGGCTTCGGTCACATACTTGGTCACTGTCCTCCTCTTCTTGTCCAAGAGCCTTTTCCTGATGTATTCTCTTAACTTAGGGATTTCTGGAATTCACAGGCAGCACAAACAATTGTAAAAGGCCAGAAGTGTGTGGTCAACAGAATCCATAAAAGTTGAAACATGAAGATGGCAGTCTGAATCAACTGGAGCTGAGATCCCCAGTGGGCTGGACGCCTACAGAAGCGACCTCTCTGAAAAGCACTTTTCCCATGTCTAGGATCAATGACAGTGATGAATGGTAGATCAGCAATGCTGCATATTCATTTTATTTAGCTGTATAAAAAAACTACATGGAAAAGTACAGGCTGGCTGAAAACACAGGCTCTTTCCTTTGGACACCTATCACCTGCAGAGGTAAACCAAAATGTTCACAATTCTAGAATCTCAGCCCTTTGCTCCCCCTAGATTTTTCTATCTATGGCAACTGACCATCGACACCAGAATAGCCCATGCTTGCTGTGGAAAGAAGCAAGAACCTCTGACATGTGTGTCACATCCTACCCGCTGTCAGTCAGAAGAAAATAGAGGCCACTCTACCCTTTTCCCCATTATTCTCATATGTGGCAATTTCTCTATTTTATTTCTTCCATATCCACGCTAATTTTTTTTTTTTTGAGATGGAATCTCACTCTGTCGCCAGGCTGGAGTGCAGTGGCGTGATCTCAGCTCTCTGCAACCTCTGCCTCCCAGGTTCAAGCAATTCTCCTGCCCCAGACTCCCAAGTAGCTAGGACTACAGGGGCACCACCATGCACAGCTAATTTTTGTGTTTTTAGTAAAGACGGGGTTTCACCATGTTGGCCAGGATGGTCTCAATCTCTTGGCCTCATGATCCACCCATCTTTGCCTCCCAAAATGCTGGGATTACAGGCAGGAGCCACTGCGCCCAGTCAATTTTGTCTTTTATACCCTTAATCAAGCAGTTCCCCCATCTCTGGGAACATTTCACAGTTTCTGCTCCCTACCTTCCATTCACATACCTACACGTCTAGTAAAATGCATGCACGTTGCAAGCCATGTCAAGTTCAGAAAAGAGTGCAGTCCTGACCCTGCCTGTTCACCCACTTTCCACTGAGCATCTAATGCACAGGGAGCACTAGATTCCGTGGGCTTCTATTGTACTCACAGTCAGCAACAACTAATTAAGCCTTATTTTCACTTCAATTTTTGCACTTCATTTTGCACATGACTCTTTCTTTGCACAGATTTCAAGTTCTGCAAAGAAAGAGTCATGCCTTATGCTTTCGCTGCCTCGCAGAAAAAATATACAATAGTCGCTCAGAAAATAATTCTAATGTCTGTAACTGGGTAGGAGAAAACTAAGGAAATGATAACCCAATTATTTGTTTTTGTGTTTTTGTTTTGTTTTGTTTTGTTTTTCTGAGACAGAGTTTCACTCTTGTTGCCCAGGCTGGAGTGCAATGGCACAATCTCGACTCACTGCAACCTCTGCCTCCTGGATTCAAGCAATTCTCCTGCCTCAGCCTCCCAAGTAGCTAAGATTACAGGTGCTCACCACCGTGCCCGGCTAATTTTGTATTTTTAGTAGAGACAGTGTTTTGCCATGTTGATCAGGCTGGTCTCGAACTCCTGACCTCAGGCAATCAACCCACCTTCACCTCCCAAAGTGCTGGAATTACAGGCATGAGCCACTGCACCCAGCAATCCAATTATTTGATCTTTGCCAACCCACAGTAAGATTTGGAGGCAAGAGGAATTGTGGTCTCTGGCACCACAACAATGCGGAGAGGAAAATAATCTTTATTTGCAATTGGTACCGAATCTGAGGCAAGCTGGAAAAAAAAAATGTTTGTGAGGCACAAGAAGTTCTAGAGAAGAAAATTCAAAGTGCCAAACTTGATCTTGAGAATTTTAGTGATGGAGATTAAAAAAACATAAATTACCAGTTTCCTCTTCAGTGAGGAGAGCCTGCTGCCAGTACTCCTGGGCGCTGACTGTATACACCAGATCTGAGGCTTCCAGAACCTTGAAGTCAGCCGGCAGTTTTCTCTGAAGTGAAAGAGTAACACAGAAAACAGAATAACTCAAACCACGGCAAAGGAAATCATGCACAGGAAATCATGCACAAGAGCCTTCAGCCAATTTCAGCTCACTCACTTCCAGTTCTCCACGAGCCCCACTGGGAACAGACAACGCTCTAAATGCCTGGTGTTGCCATCTGTCCACTCCTACCAAGGTCAGAAGTTATGAAAAACTGCTGTATAGAAACTATGCTCTTGGGAGTTAATATAAATTTTAGAAGAAAATGTGTAGAGACAATGGCTGAAAGGTGTATCTCAATGTTCAGAGGTGGAATAATTTCAGGATCCCTTCTCGAAAAAGAAGCACGTCTCTGGAATGGGCAGTGGTGTGCCGCAGCCAGCTTGTGCCAGCTCCTGAAAGCCGACAGCACACGTCCCTTCCCTACTCTGCATTCAGTGACGTCACTGGTAGCTTGAAATTGACAATGGTGGGACTGTCTCAGTCCTGAATCGCAAACCGATAACCCAAATCTATAACCACGTTGTAATCCCCAATCTTCAACCAAATAATTTCAGCTGACATGTGAGCACAGCTTGTCAATAGTAAGAGGCACATTTTCCCCCATTTAATAT
The DNA here is from genome assembly GCF_009761245.1 of Sapajus apella. Taxonomy (NCBI): domain Eukaryota; kingdom Metazoa; phylum Chordata; class Mammalia; order Primates; family Cebidae; genus Sapajus; species Sapajus apella. The sequence goes on from NW_022438447.1 coordinate 11,885, forward strand.
TTCTGAAATTGAGGTGCATTTTGCAACTGTGGTAGGCCAGGTGGCAGCCACAAGGTGGTTGTCACTGCCTGCAAGTTATGGGCTGCAATGTATCCCTTTCCAGAATTCACATGTTGAGGTCCTAACCACAGGAATTGGCAAATTGTATACATCGCCTTTTGTTTTTTTTTTTTTCATTTTGGGGGATTTTTTTTTTTCTTTTGACACAGAGTCAGCTCTGTCACCAGGCTGGAGTGTAATGGCCTGATCTTGGCTCACTACAACCTCCGCCCCCCAGGTTCAAGCAATTCTTCTGCCTCAGCCTCCTGAGTAGCTGGGATTACAGGCACGCGCTGCCACGCCCAGCGAATTTTTGTATTTTTAGTAGAGATGGGGTTTCACGATGTTGACCAGGACGGTCTCAATCTCCTGACCTTGTGATCCACCCGCCTCGGCCTCCCAAAGCTCTGGGATTACAGGCAGGAGCCACGGTGCCCAGCCCAGATTTTTTTTTTTTAAACAAAGAGCTCATTATTAAACATTTACAAGCACAACACAACACAAACTGGGCTAAGATCCTATAAAAGCAACAGTTGCTTAGCCAAGCAGTTAGTGATATATTTCAAATTATAAACATTTTAGTGCCAACTCATGTTGAAACAAATTATGATATTAAAGGTCAAGCAGTTAAGAATTACTCGACAAAGTCTTTTTTGGTGCTTAGAAAAATATTATCATGGGAGAATTGTACTAGCATTATACAGAAATCGTATTCCACATTCTTTCATTTTTTTCACTTAGAGAAAAAACATTCACATGTAGAATGTGCATGTGCTTATGTGAATATTTGAGGGAGGTAGAAAACAGTGGAGAGTTATAAATCTCTTTCTGATGCAAAGATACGAAAGAGCTGAGTGAGCAGAGGCCCTGCAGTCCACTGGGATTGGTGAGAAGCCGTGTCCCCGGCAAGCCATAAGCACCTGTAGTTAAGACTGGAATACAGATATCTGTGTAGACTGCCGGAAGCCCACTCCCACCCGCCCTTATAGAGTCGGCTGAAGTTGTATAAAGGATCTGCTGAGATTTTGCTTAGACAGAGTTTTCACTCTAGGAAGAAGTTGAGGGAAAGCTGAAACTATTTTTCTACTGGGAGATGAAATTAATGTCGAATTAAATTTAAGGAGGGTTTTTAAACAGTTCCAAGAAAGAAGTGTGCTTAGCTGCGTCTAGATGTTTGCATTATTTAAAATCTGAACCTAAATCTTGTATAACTTTTCTAAAAATTATTGAAGATTAGTTAACATTTATGTTTTTATTGTAGTAAAAACAAATGTTTTTCTAGTGTCAATGAAGTGACTAGCACAACGCGTTCATATTATTGTATAAGAGAAGTAGATTGGGAGGCCGAGGCGGGTGGATCATGAGGTCAAGAGATCGAGACCATCCTGGTCAACATGGTGAAACCCTGTCTCTACTGAAAATACAAAAATTCAGCAGGGCATGGTGGCGTGTGCCTGTAATCCCAGCCACTCGGGAGGCTGAGGCAGGAGAATCGCCTGGGCCCAGGAGGCGAAGGTTGCGGTGAGCCGAGATCGCGCCATTGCACTCCAGCCTGGGTAACAGGAGCGAAACTCCGTCTCAAAAAAACAAACAAAAAAAAAGAGAAGTAGAAACAGTTATGGCTGGAGGGTAGGATCCAAGATGGCAGCAGGTATTGATCAAATTACACCACAGAAAGATTAGACCCTGCTGTCATTTAAACACATGGCTTGTCATAACAAAACGTTACACAATATATTCAAGTTTGTAGAAAGATATTGCATATGAGATGATGTGGAAGCTGAAACAAGAAGGGAAGCCAGGTGTGGTGGCTCACACCTGTAGTCCCAACACTTTGGGAGGCCGAGGTGGGTGGATCACCTGAGGTCAGGAGTTCGAGACCAGCTTGGTCAACATGGTGAAACCCCAACCCTACTAAAAATACAAAAAATTAACCAGGCATGGAGGCCACACCTGGAATCCCAACTACTTGGGAGGCTGAGGCAGGAGAATTGCTTGAACCCAGGAGGCACAGGTTGCAGTGAGCCAAGACCACACCACTGCACTCCAGCCTGAGCAGCAGAGCCAGACTACACCTCAAAGAAAAAAAAAATCATGACCCAATTTTTTAAAAATCTACCCGAAATCAGTAACATAAATCATGACTCATTTTTTTAAATCTACCTTTTCTAGCTTTGTCATGAACATTATGTTGCAGTGATGTTGCTCTCCCACTGTCCTACTTGTATAAAATAATTTGATCTGTACCCCTAGAGCTCTTGCATTGTGGTTGTTGTTGTTAGAGACGGGGTTTCTCTCTATTGCCCAGGCTGGTCTTGAACTCCTGTCCTCAAACAATCCTTCCACCTCTGCCTCCCGAAGTGCTGAGATTACAGGTGTGAGCCACTGCTTCAGGCCCAATTTTTATTATTTTTAATATTATTCTCGCTAAAAGAAACCCCAGATTCCTGGAGAGTAGTTGGTCCATGTCTTGGGGCAGGGAAAAATAAAGTGGACCTGAATATCTTGTTGTGGCTAGATAGCAAGAATATTTTTTAAATGCTGACGGGAGTAATGCTAAACAGAGTCAGCTTAAAGGGCTCCCAGTAGCCAAAAAGTGACACACTAAGCATTAGAAAGAACACAATAGTTCTCATTATGATCCTTAAAACTGAGTACAATAAAAAAAAAAAGAAAGAAAAACACACACACACAAAAATGAAAAAAAA
>NW_022438448.1:0-7341 GCF_009761245.1 Sapajus apella
TTTCTCAGATCAAAAGGGAGGATCAAAGGGTAAATGGAAGGGGAAAAAGTGAAAACATTTTACATTCCCCATTCTTGTTTCTCCTATTTGTTAATAAAAATATCTAACACCTTTTTTGTTTTTCAGAAAGTTATATAGGCTCTCTGTCCTAACTGCTGTTCCTCAGCCTCAGCATTTGAGTTTTGGAACCTTGGCCTCTGCTTGCCTGTTAGTCTGGGTGAAATGGAGCACAGGAAGTTTACTCTCATTAGCAAGGCCGTTAGAGAGATAGTAATGTTTTTTCCATGTTGGAAATTTCTGAATGCATATTCCTATAATAATAGTATTTTAAGGGAGATTTAGATACTGTAATTATTATGTATACAGTATATTAATGACTATATATAATAACAGTATATTATAGAGTGTATTATGTAAACAGTATATTAATTTAGTGAGATTATTATGGGTGATTTGTGAACTGGTGTTAGTATTTCATCACCATTTATAACATTTGAAAGGGATAAATATGTTCTGGGTTGCAAAGAAATTTAGTAATATTCTTTTTTAAAAATTCCTTACTGCTTGGCTTTTATTGTCCCATAATTTAGTGCTGTCTTTGGGGGATGATTTGGGTTTTGCCCTTTCAGAAAGATGATAGTTGTCATTCTCTTGTTGCTTGAGCATTTTCCTCTAGCAATCTTCCCTTCCCTGTCAGGTTCATGAGCACTGTTTTTAGTGGCCTAAGAAAGTCAAATGATCTACCTTAGTGTTAATAGAATTGTTTCTAAGTTCAGCCAGTAGTCAACTTTGAATAGGATTTCTGAGATATTTTCTGGAAAGCAAAAGAGGTGTATCTTAGTATGAAGATTATACCTTTAATTTTGTCTCCTCAGAGTCTTTTTGAGTGGTCAATGTTTTTAGATTTCATTCTGGCTCTTTGGAGTTGTCAAATAGGTGACTTTGAGTAAATAAAATGTTAATATATTTATTATAAAAATATTAGCCATTTCTGTTATTCAAGTTAAGTGCTCATTTCATAAGACTGCTGTTCATTTAGATATGTAAACATACATTTAGCTGCAGAGCAAGGTATTTGTCTTAGTGCTTTATCTGTCAGACTGCAGCATATCACTACTGGTTGAATTTGACATGCTTTTAACCTTTTTAATTTTTTTAATCTTGTGGATGTATTATGCTAAAGCAAACTGTTATTAAATTCCCATTTGGTTATAATTCCAACTGTTGTGTTAGGAACTATATACACCTATTAATGAAATGTTTGACATACAATTTAATTTTTATTTCTCTTTTCTAGGTAAAGAGTAGAGTATATCAAGGTAAATCTTTAGGCTTGTTTTGTTATTTGTACTATGCCCTCTGTACTGGTGTTCGATATGGCTTTTATATGTAAGTAGTTTTAGTGACTTCTGATGTCTGACTGACTTACAGCTTCTGAACACTTTCCTATTCTTAGGTTGCTAGCTTCGATGATAGAATAAATGATGATGCTACCAACTGAGATAGGAGATGAGGAGGAACAAATTGTGGGAGTAGGGAGAAGATTAGTTTCATTGGGGGCAGATTTACCTTAAATATTGATGTACTAGTTTATTACATGTGACCAGGTTTTCCGTGTTAGTGATTTAGTACATTAACCATTTATTTAAGTAGATAATTTCAGGACTAGAAATATAAATCAGCATGCTTGCATTTTCTTTTTCTCTTTGAAAATGACATATTTGAAGTGATGCCATCTTCTGAGAAAAAAAAAATGCTTCATGCAGGGAGGAATATTGACCTATAACATTTTACCGGGTTTCCCATCTTGGAAATAAACTTAACTTAGACTCTCATTGAAATAAAGTTTCTTATTATATTTTTCTTAAATTGTAACAATATTTTTACATTCTTATTCCTATTAGAAGATTGCTTTTTGTATTAATCTGTTCTCACACTGCTGTAAAGAAATACCCAAGGCCAGGTGTGATGGCTCATGCCTGTAATCCCAACACTTTGGGAGGCCAGGGCAGGAGGATTGCTTCGGCTCAGGAGTTTGAGACCAGCCTGGACAACATGGAGAAACTCATCTCTATTTTAAAAAATACAAAAATTAGCCAGGTGTGGTGGCAAGCACCTGTGGTCTCAGGTACTTGGGAGGCTGAGACAGGAGAATTGCTTGAGCTTGGGAGGTGGAGTTTGCAGTGAGCTGAGATTGTGCCACTGAACTCCAGCCTGGGCAATAGACCGAGACCCTGTCTCAAAAAAAGAAATACCTGAGACTGAGTAATTTATGAGAAAGAGGTTTAATTAGCTCATAATTCTGCAGGCTATACAGGAAGCATAGTGGCATCTGCTTCTGGGGAGGCCTCGGAGAGATATCACCCATAGCAGGAGGTAAAGCAAGAGCAGGCCGTCTTACATGGCAGAAGCAGGAGCAACAGAGAGTGAGCGGGGAGATGCTGCACACTTTTAAACAACCTGACTCCACAAGAACTCAGTCACTGTCACAAGAACAGCACCACAGGGATGGTGATAAACCACTCATGAGAAATCACCCCTATGATCCAATCACCTCCCACCAGGCCCCACCTGCAACACTGGGGACTATAATTTGACTTGAGATTTGGTGGGGACACAATCCAAACCATATCACATTTCAAAACCATAATAGTTATGTCAAGAAGTCCTTTTTCCTCATAGTGCCAGATAACATGTCTTTCTGCCGATACATTGGGTCATTCAGTTTCATTTAGTGATCATAATAACCTTATATATTTTCTTTTTTCAGTCACTGAACAGCAGATTTCTGAGAAGTTGAAGATTATTAGGAAAGAAAATACAGAACTTGTACAGAAATTGTCAAATTATGAACAGAAGGTATAATTATTCTTTTTTTTTCCCCTGGTCCCAGCTTGAATTATTTTCACCTGTCTTATTGTTCAGTTACTATGGTATTTTAAAATAATATTTATTATTCCATTAATTCCTATAAACAATCCAGAGCTTAATCAATCATGTGTGTAAAGTACTGTTTTCTTCTATAAGAGGTCAGTCACTCCAAAGTAAATTCCAATAGCACAATACTTTGTATTTCTGGATTCTGAATGCTTTATTTTTTGCAGATCAAGGAATCAAATAAACATGTTCAAGAAACCAGGAAACAAAATATGATTCTCTCTGATGAAGCAATTAAATTTAAGGTAAAAACTTCTTTTGGGGATTACATTTTAAAACAAAAGTAAAAATTAATGAATATAACTAAACTTAACATCTTTTTTGTAGGATAAAATCAAGACACTTGAAAAAAATAATGAAATTCTGGGTGACACAGCTAAAAATCTTCGTGTTATGTTAGAATCTGAGAGAGAACAGAATGTCAAGAATCAGGATTTGGTAAGAGTTTTGCTGCTAAGTGTTACTAATAATTTTGTTTTTGAACTCTGTAGATGGATTTGAACTTTTTATTTTTCCATAGTGTTCTGTGAAGTAAGAGTGTGAGTCAGGGAAGTTGAACTACTTCTGTCCGTTTTTGTGGGATTTTAAGTACTTACACAAGAAGTTACTCTTATGGGCCTAGGAAGTATTTTGGTTCTCAACCCTAGGTAATTGTTGATTGCTTGGCTCTGCCCTCCAAAACATGTGGAGCAATTAAGAAACCACAACCCAGTTGAACAGTCCTTTGTTTTGTTTTGTTTTGCAAAGTTTTTTTTCACTATAAGCATTTTACTTTATTAATAGAAGAGTTTCAGAATGACATAAAAATTGCAAAGATAGTAAAGAGGGTTCCCATAAATCCCACATCCTATTAATCTTGATGGCCTGACTGAGCTTAGTATTGCCAGGTTTCTTCACTGTAAAATTGCTTTTTTTTTTTTTTTCTACCTTTTGCGTTATTGTACTCTTTGGAAGGAAGTTAGTAACACAGCCCACAGTTAAAAAGTGAAGGATTACACTCCATCCCCTTGAGGAGCCAGGATCTTCATAAATCATTTGGAATTCTTGTATATGCATGATCTGTCTATTCTCACTCCAATTCTACCATTTTTTAATTTAGGCAAGAAAATTTTTAAAGTACCTTGGGGATTTTTTTTTCTCTCTTGCCCCAAGGGGAAAAAAAAAACACATTGATTTGAACTGGTTAACTTGAAAGTTTTCTCAGTTTCTTTTCTTTCATCTTTTAGTCTTGCCACCTACCACATTTTATTCTAACAAGGAAGGTTGTGTATTCCATGAAATATTTACGCCTTTGATTATTTTCATTTACCTCTTTAAGTTCTTGATTTTTGCCTAGGGCTAAACTGAAAAACCTGCTTTTACCTGAAACAAAGGATGGCTCTGAGATTTACTTCATTGATGTTTCCTCTTTTTAGTGTATATCCCAGTGTTTCTACTGAAATCCTTATATGCATTTTGTGTTCTGTTTTTACATGGCAGATATCAGAAAACAAGAAATCTATAGAGAAGTTAAAAGATGTTATTTCCATGAATGCTTCAGAATTTTCAGAGGTAAAGCTGACTATAATTCCTGCAGGACATTAAAACTATATCATAGTTTTATTGAGGAGCAAAAATTTGATACGTGCTAAAATGTGCAAAAAATGAAAACTAAGTGATGTTGGTTTGGGAAAATAACTTTTTTTTTGGTTTTCTTTTCAATTAATTCACTAATAGGAGTGTTTTGCATTAGGTTCAAATTGCACTTAATGAAGCTAAGCTTAGTGAAGAGAAAGTGAAGTCTGAATACCATCGGGTTCAAGAAGAAAATGTTAGGCTTAAGAAGAAAAAAGAGCAGGTAAAGGAAAGTACATGCCCGGATCATGTAAAATAGAGAATCCAGTATCATAACACATGAATACCTTTTTTCAGATCTAGTTTTAAGGTAATGTACATGCAGGATTCTGTTCTTAGATATACAGTTTAAACTATACTTCCAAAATTGAGTATAGGTATACACTTTCTGTCTGTTCTGGATTTTCTGTTCTGTACAATTTATTTTGCCCATCAGAGTATTTAGTCTTGTTTTGTCAAACACCAATTACTATTAACTTGAGTAGCCTTAAGTGGGTAATAGATTGACTTTTTAGACCTAAGAATTAGATATTTTATCACCCTCCTTTTAGTAGTTACTGCTTCACTAGCCAAGGGAAGATTACATGATCAGGAGTCTAGACTTGAGAGATAGTAGAATGAGCCCTTCAGTTCCTTCTGGAAGTGAATTATTTGAATTGGCTATAATTTACTGGAGGATGCAATAAACGAGATCAATTTCCTTTTCAGCTCTGATGTTCTCACTATAGCTCTGAGGATTTGGGTCACTTTCTCTTCCCATTTAACCAAGGTCTTACCCCATAGTGATAGGCTAAGGAGAGGCATGGCTCCTTACCTCCCTGTCTCATTCACTTGGTCTTGTCCCCAGTGCAAAAGCCCTAACCTGTGGGAATCCTGGTTTAACTTTTCAGTTGCAGCAGGAAATTGACGACTGGAGTAAATTACATGCCCAGCTCAGTGAGCAAATCAAATCATTTGAGAAGTCTCAGAAAGATTTGGAAGTAGCTCTTACTCACAAGGATGACAATATTAATGTAAGTACATTCTCATGAATACAAGCTTAATTCTTGTGAATTATCATGAAATCCATTGAACTAAAATGGAAAGACTCTTAATGCCCTTTTGCTTCTTTTCTAGGCTTTGACTAATTGCATTACACAGTTGAATCAATTGCGGTGTGAATCTGAATCTGAGGGTCAAAATAAAGGAGGAAATGATTCAGATGATTTAGCAAATGGAGAAGTGGCAGGTAAAATCAGTCTCAAGGAGGATGGACCCCTTTTCCCTTCCTATCTTTAAGTACACTAATGCTACTTTTCATCTGGTTGCATTTCCTCTTAAGCTTTAGAGATGTTAACACATATCACTGGATTTGTGTATATGTCTATTTGCATTGGGCAGAGGTGGATTGCTAGGGTATGGCGTAGCAATGAGCATGCAAGGAACACTGACTTTGTTTTTACATCTCCTTGAGACTAGAAGGGTGCACGGGAGCTGCACTGGTCATATCTCACAACTTTAAGTATTGAACATATACAGTAATAGAAACTGCATTTCTCAATTGAATGGAGATAACATTTTAAAACTCGTCATCTCAGGTGCTGTTTGGTTTTAAGGCCCACCACTGGTTTTAAGAGTACTGAGGTGATTGGAGGCATAAACTAAGGCTGTGAGAGAAAAGCACAACTGGTTTAAAGAGTACTGAGGTGGTTGGATCCAGAAACCAAGGCCATGAGAGTGGAAGCTATAGGGTAGTAGTGTTTACTGATGAGGAAAGTGTTTCAGATGTTGTCTCTCAAGTTGGATATTGCTTACATAGTCAGCGTTTTAAACCACACCTGATAGCAGATTCTGGAAGAGAATAGGAGGGAATCTTTCTGAATGAGACACTTACTAAGCCCAGGTGGAGATAGATCCGAGATAGAAGACAGAGCTTTATCTCACATGTTTCTTCTTGCTCAAGAATGGCCTGTATAACATGTTTATTGTGCAAATGGTAATTCACTTTTTGGATCTAGGTTTGCAGTTCTCTAAAAAGTCAGTCTAATCCTATTCTATTTTTTTTTTTTGGTTCTTTAAATGTTTGAACATGACAATTGTTTAGTTTTGCATAAATCAAGAAAATACAGATTTAAAATGCAAGGGAAGAAAAAGCAATGAAAGTCTTTTGTTTTTTAGGTGACCGGAATGAGAAGATGAAAAATCAAATTAAGCAGATGATGGATGTCTGTCGGGTATAGTCCTTTTTTAGAGTCCCATAAGTGCCTGTGAATGCTTTTACCATGTCTCACTTATATGAATACTTCTCTCTTCTGTAATATTTAGACACACACTGCAATATCGGTAGTTGAAGAGGATCTAAAATGTTTACAACTTAAGCTAAGAGCCTCCATGTCCACTAAATGTAACCTGGAAGGTAGGTTACTTCTTGAGAAGAAATTGCTATGTGTTGGTAAGATCCAAAATTGCATTAGATAGATAAAGAGTGGTTTCCCGCTTTCATACTTCTCACTCCTCTCAGCACCAAACCCCCAACCAAGTTCCCAAGTTCTTGTGCACACATGTAGAGCTCAAATGTTTTACCCTTTACAGACCAGATAAAGAAATTGGAAGATGACCGCTACTTACTGCAATCTGCCAAAGATGGACTGGAAGATGAGTGCAGAACCCTGAGGCAGAAAGTAGAGATTCTGAATGAACTGTATCAGCAGAAGGAGATGGCTTTGCAAAAGTAAGATTTTCATCATTTACTGTTCACCATCAGGTGTCTAAATAAAGGTGTACTAATATAGACAATGTTATCTTTTTTAG
>NW_022438448.1:7441-14608 GCF_009761245.1 Sapajus apella
GTTGCCTGTAACTCATGTAAGGGGGAGCAGTTGACTGGTACTGACAGTTACTGCTTTGGAAGTGCTTCTGTTTTGAAGATCTGTCCATGCCTTTTCTGTGGCTCCACCACTTATTTCACTTTCCTTTCTTTGTGGTCAATTATGTAATTTCCTTTAAAAAGTCTGAGTGATTTGTATGACGTGTTTTAGTAGAATAAACACTTGAAAAAAGGAAATTTGACTTATGAAAAGTACATTAAGTTTTGGACTTCACAGAGTCAAATATTCAGACTAAATGTAATTGTGGCAAAGATGAGTTTTGAATATAGAACTATTTGGTATGTATATTTAGATACTAATCTTCTGAAATACACTTCTCAAATTGTGAGCTAGATATCTCTTGAAAACTATATTTTTATAATTCATTTCAAGTTTTTTCTCCACAAAAACATCTGAATTCTCTAAAAATAGATTGTCTGTGGCAGTTACTATTTGTGTTTGCTGTTATATTTTTCTCTGTGGTGTATATGGCAGTGTGTGAGGACACCTCACTTGCTAAGCAAATTTCACCTTTTAAAATGCTTAGTCTGCTACTGCCGTATGCCATTAAACATTAAAACTATACCGTTAATTTTTTGTCTAATTCTTTGCTCACCAAGCAGCCAGTTTAGATTTTCCAGATTTTCCTCAGGCCAGCTTCTAAATGCCTGTCCTGCTTCAGAGAGACATTCCTCATTTCATTACTTTTTTAAAAAGAGCACGTCTCTGCCTCCAGTAGTAATGTGAATTACTTAAATGGCAACTGTTTTCCTTCATGATCCAGTTAACCCATTCATGCGCCACCACATTCTTCCATCCCCATGTGTGGTTTGTACTCTGCTGTCCACCCCTAAAGTCACCATGTGTGTTCAGGCCCTTGTCATCTTTTATGCCAGTCCCCTAGCTAATCACCTATCTACCTTCAGTCTTTCTTATACTTCTGCTTCCAAATTCTGATTGTCTCTATAGCTGCTAGAGTGAACTTTCTAAAATACAAGTCTGTCCATGTCATTATGTGGTTAAAATCTATCAAATATGCTCCATTCCCTTGAGGGTCAATTCCATACTTGTTAAGAGGTACAGAGGCCACTTTCCCCTCAGCTATCCCTGAGCTGCCTCTCCAGGTGCACTTCCTGTGGTTTCTTCTGATGCTTCTTGAACTGTAGACACTCAAACCCTCCTCCATGGCACTCTAAACTTCTTTGTCTTTATGTATGCTGTTTTATCTGCAGTAAAAATATTCTTTATTGTTTCTGCCTGGCAGTCACCGACCTACTCACACATTCATGCTCCTAAAAATCTTTTCTGGAGTGAGTAGCATAAATAAATAAGTAGCTACACAGACTGAGCACTCATTTGCTTCTTAAATGTAATTCCTAAAATATATTTGAGTTTAAATCTACATATTAATATCTGCTCTTTATTTGAATGCCTGTTCTGTGTTCCTTTTTCCTTTTTTTGATTTGTTAGAGTATTTTAAATTCTTCTGCTCTTCTCTATTTAAGCTTGGTGGTTACAAGTTGTTCTACTTGTCTTGTTGTAATTAACTTAAAGGCCACAGTATGTATCCTGGACTTATTACAAAGTCTGACATAAGGGAGTTACCTCTTCATAGAGGAGTTACCCTTTTTTTTGTTGTTGTTGTTTGTTTGTTTGTTTGTTTTGAGACAGAGTCTCTCTCTGTCGGCAGGCTGGAGTGCAGTGGCACAACCTTGGCTTACTGGAACTTCTGCCTCCTGGGTTCAAGCGATTCTCCTGCCTCAAGTAGCTGGGACTACAGGCGCCCACCACCATGCCTGGCTAATTTTTGTATTTTTAGTAGAGATGTATTTTGTTTCAGAGATGGGGTTTCACCATGTTGGCCAGAATGGTCTCAATCTCTTGACCTCATGATCCGCCCACCTCAGCTTCCCAAAGAGCTGGGACTACAGGCGTGAACCCCCACACCAGGCACCAGGCCAAGGAGTTACCTCTTTCTGGGCTTTAACTTCCTCCTGACTTAAACATTATTGTGGTAATGTATTGTAATGCTCTACATAGCTCAAACTCCACAAAATGTTTTGTGTTTTACAGTGCTATCCTGCTGATACTCAATTTACATACATATTTATATTTACTATCATACTTTATTCTCCTGCATCTTCAGTCTTCCATTCGTGATCACTGTCATTTTATTTGAAGAATATACCTTAATTCAGGTTCAGTGAGTTTATTTTTGTAAGAAAATATCTTTATTTTGACTCTATTTTAAAAGGATCTTTCGTTGCAACCTCCGTCTCCCAGGTTCAAGTGATTCTCCTGCCTCAACCTCCTGAGTAGCTGGGATTATGGGATTACAAGCATGCACCACCACGCCCAGCTAATTTCATTTTTTTGTTGTTGTTTTTGTTTGTTTGTTTGTTTTTAGTGGAGATGTGGTTTCTCCATGTTGCTCAGACTGGTCTTGAACTCCTGACCTCAGGTGATCCACCTGCCTCAGGCTCCCAAAGTGCTGGGATTACAGGTGTGAGCCACTGCGCCCAAACTTAAAGGGATGTTTCTACTGGTTATGGAATTTTGATAGTTGTTTAATACCAGCACTTTAAAGATAACCAATTATCTTCTGGTTTTAAAGTTTCTTTGAGGAATCTATTATTATTCTTATTTTCTCTTTTTCAAATACATCATGCCTTCCCTAGCTGCCTTTAGTCGTTTTTCTTTTTGTTTTTTCAGCAATTTTATTGGGAGGTGCCTCGTGTAGAGTTTTGTCATCATCCCTCCACCCCTACCCCCCTGCTTTTTCTTTTGCATTTATGCTGCTTGAGGTTATAAACATCTCTTTAATTTGGGGCCTTTTTTTCACATATTAATTCCATTTCATTCTCTCTTGTCCTGAGAATCCAATTAAACATACTAGGGTCCTTCATCCCTATCCCTTTCCCAGTGCTCCTACATCCTGAATTTGCTTCATTTTGGATGTTTTCTTCTGACCTATCTTCCAGTGTGCTAAAATCTCACCTCAGTTATCTAATCTGCTGTAATCATTAATTGAGTTCTTTTTGTTTTCACTTACTATTTTTTTCTTTTATAGTTTCTGATCCTCTGCTGAAATTCATAATCTTGACTTTTACTTCCTTCAATATGTAAGGCACAACTGTTTTAAAATTTATGTGGTAATCCTATTATGTGGATCCCTTATGAGTCTCTTTCTCTTGTTTTTAGATTGCAATCACATTGTCTTGTCTTATGTAATGCCTGGTTTGTTCTGATGGAGTGGCGAAATTTGTTTAGGAAAATTGTAGGGGGAATTTGAGGTCCCAGATGATGACATCATCCTACAGAAAAGATTTAAGATTACCTCTAGCAGGTGGTCATCACTTTGTTCCAGTTATCTATGAAGATCATTGAAAAATGGCTTAATCTGTTTAAAGGATATTATATGGCCTGTTTAGTACTCCAAGTGTGCAGCTCTTTTCTGGTCTCAACCCAAAGCCTAGGGCTTTTTCTCGGGGGCCTTCTCATTGTCAACCCTGAACTCACCTTTTGTTTCTCTGAACCCAGGGATCTGTTGAAAGTTCTTCTCAACCTTCGTATATGTCTGTCTTATCTTTAATATGTGGATGAACCTGGGGGACAATGGCTTAAAATGCCAGACTTACTTATAATTCTGTGCATTTTCCTACTGAATTTTCTTCACTGCCTTATTAGCTTTCTGATGCCTTCAAGCACATTCTTTATATTTTTGTCCACATGTTCTTATTTTCAGTGTTTGCAGACTAACTCATCCATTATTGGAATCAAAATTCTCTTGAATCATTCTTTAAGATTTGTTTTTTACACATCCCCTCCTAAGCCAGAGTCAGAGAGGGATTGTTCTATTCTTATATGCACCTTTTATACATTCAGCTGTGAGCTCTTTTAGTGCAGAGGTGGTACTTACCATACCCAAACATTTACCTTAGCCTCTTCTAAGGTAACTAGTATGTTATAATCACTCACAAAATATTTGCTGAAATATGAAATGAGCAGTTATAAAAGAATACATAAACCTTTTTCTCTTTGGTGTTAATAGCTTTTTTACTATAGCTTCTCTATTTTTGTTTCCAATTCATAGAAAAGTTCCAAGTATCTTTTGTATCAGAACTATGAGTAAAGAAGTACAAGGGTAACTACAAGTAGCATTTTTAAACCATTAAATGTTGCTGCCTTTACAATTTGTGTTACAGCATGCTGACATCTTGAGCTTGAAATTTATCAGATTAAAGCCAATTTTCAGTACATAGCACCCTGATTACAGGACAGTTTGGATTCTTTTTTGTTCAACAGACATTGGTAATACTCAGATATGTCTCTCTGCTTAATCATAATTCCTTTGAAATAGGTAGGGGAGCTCCATATCTGAAGTGTGAAAATGTTCTGTGGTTAGCTGTACAGTTAGAAGGCATGTTCTAAAAAGCCCTTTCATTGGCTGTCTTTATCATGGCACCAGTCTTGGATTGAGAAACAGCCCGTAAGAAAATTAATTAGTGTTTTTTCCATGGTTAAAAATAAGAGAAGAATTATCCTCTGTTTTATCCTAATAAGCTTAACTGTGTTAGGTTGATCAGTTCTGGCTTTCTACATTGAAGAAAAGTGAGCATTCATCATTTCAAAGCAACAGTCTTTCCGATGGGACACATAGTTTTTTTTTATTACATTTACTTATTAGTGAGGAAAGAAATATGAGACATTAGAAAATGCAGGTGATGTATCAACAGGCCACAGCTGGATTTTTATCCTAAAGGACAGTTTGAATTCCTTCCTGTGACTTTGTATAGTCTGTGCATTTTTAAGAATAGGATAGGAAGTGACATTTTAATAGAGTATTCAGACAGAATGCCAGGAGGAAAAGAGAAATACTTTCACTGACAAACAGTTTTATCTTAGGAAATTAAGTCAAGAAGAGTATGAGCGACAAGAAAGAGAGCAGAGGCTATCAGCTGCTGATGAAAAGGCAGGTTCAGCTGCAGAGGAAGTAAAAACTTACAAGTAAGTTCACCCTCTAAAGACAGTGTCACTGGCTAATGAAACTAGGTTTTTGTTTTTGTTTTTTTTTTTAGCACAAAAGCATACATAAATGGTTAGAGGGCATGAATACATAAATTCACACAAAAGGAAAACTAAATTTTAAGTTAACAAATAGAAAAATATTAACAAACACCCAGTGCTGGCAAAACTGTAAGGGAACTTGGTTCATGCAAACAGTTCTGGGGGTAGGGGCGTGGAGGCGGGCAGTTTGTTATATGTTGTATAAAAAGCCATTAAAGTGATTTTGCCATTTGATAGACCCAGTAGTCCTAACTTTGGGAAATTTTTTTATGATATAGTTAAAGGATGAAAAAAGAAACAAAATGTTTATAGTGGAAGATAACAGGATTATTTGAGAAACATATTTAGGAACAGTTAAAGTAGCTCTGTTAGGGTACAGTTGTTAGGGTAAGTGTTAATATAGTTATATTGTTTGGATTTTTATTTGGTTGTACATTAACTCATAAAGCCAATTGTAATTCTTAGGCGGAGAATAGAAGAAATGGAAAAAGAATTACAGAAAACAGAGTGGTTATTTAAAAACCAGGTAATGATTCTCATCTCCTATTTAGTGCCCAGAATTCTTTGATAATTAATACAGGCTATTATAATGAATCTGTAAGCATATTTTATGATGTATTATCTCTTTCAGATCGCTACCCATGAGAAGAAAGTTCATGAAAACTGGGTAAGATTTCTTTTTTCTTTCTTTTATTTGGTGCATAATCTCCTAGAACTTAATTTCAATGTATTTCTTCAATAGCTCAAAGCTCGTGCTGCAGAAAGAGCTATAGCTGAAGAGAAAAGTGAAGCTACCAACTTGAGACACAAGTATGTGATTTTGATGCCTATGTATTCAGTGTTAAATCTGAAGAAATTCGTTTCTGTTTCATATTTAAGTCTTTCTTAAATACTCTTTCTCTACATTCAAGATTATTAGAATTAACACAAAAGATGGCAATGCTGCAAGAAGAACCTGTGATTGTAAAACCAATGCTAGGAATACCAAATACACAAAACCATCCCCGGAGAGGTAAGGGAGCACCTCTTAAAGGGCAAAAATCTATTTCTGGTCTAAAATGTATATGAATGACTCGTGATTCTGTGTGTAATGGTTATGATACCCTATGAATAATACCAAGAACTTAAGAAAAAAAGGCTGTCTTAAAATGGTAACAAGACATTGCCATCTTTAGGTCCTCTGAGCCAGAATGGCTCTTTTGGCACATCCCTTTTGAGTGGTGGAGAATGCTCCCCTCCACTGACAGTGGAGCCACCTGTGAGACCGCTCTCTGCTACTCTCAGTCAAAGAGATATGCTGAGAAGTGAATTGGTGAGCATTCACATTTTCCTTGCAATACAGTTCCAGGTGGCTTTTTCCCTTTTATTTGAGGATTCTAAAGCAAACAACACTTTAGAATTTGGGTCTGTCCAGTATAGAAAGGAAAATTTCTTAAATTGTCCTGATGGATAAGTATTCAACTGCAAGGATTATTTTAGAACAGAAGGCATTTATTATTTCCCTTGAGGTCCTTATATTGTTTCTTTTAATTTTTTTTTACTATGAATTGTAAGCCTTTATCTTTAAATTAAAGTTCTGTGGGATTCAACTCCCAAATACAGCTGACCCTTGAACAACAGAGGATTGACTTGTGCAGGTCTGTTTATAGGCAGACTTTTTTCAAAAAATACTTTGGGAAATTTTTTGACTTTGCAATAATTTGAAAGAACTTGCAGATGAACCAAACAGCCTAGAAATATTTTTTAAAAATTAGGTATATCATGAATGCATAAAATAAATGCAGATACTAGTCTGTTTTATCATATACTATTGTAAAATATACAAAATCTATTTTAAAAAGTTTATGAAAACTTACACACCCAAACACAGATGTACATGATGCCATTCACAATTGAGAGAAAGTAAACACATGTAAAGGCACAGTATTAAATCATAAATGCATAAAGCTGGCTGTAGTACACACTGTACTACCACAATAATTTCATAGCCTCCTCCTGTTGCTATGACAGTGAGCTCAAGTGTGGTGAGTATCCGCTTAAAACACCGTGTGATGTTGATCTCCATGTAAACATATTCTCTAA
>NW_022438449.1:0-14603 GCF_009761245.1 Sapajus apella
AAAAAAAAAAAGTTTAAAATTCGTATGGAACCAAAAAGAGCCCAAATAGCAAAGGCAATACTAAGCAAAAAGAACAAAGCTGGAGGCATCACATTACCCAACTTCAAACTATACTACAAGGCTACAGTAACCAAAACAGCATGGTACTGATACAAAAACAGACACACACTGAAACAGAATGGATAACCCAGAAACAAGGCCATGTCTACAACCATCTGATCTTCAAGAAAGTCGGCAAAAGCAAGCAATGGGAAATGACTTCCTGTTCAATAAATGACAGTGATAACTGGGATAACTGATAGCTGGGATAACTGGCCTGCCATATGCAGAAGATTGAAACAGGACACCTTACCATGAAATAGGTCATGTAAGAAAAAGATAATGCTTATTTTTTTCCATTTGATTACCAATGTTCAGACCAAGGGGTTGATGTCCTATAAACTTCTTACAAGTTGTCTAATTTGATGAAGGAAAGTCCCTCTCCTACAATTTTATCTAATAAATATAGAAAGGATGGTAGAGGAAGGGCATGGTGGCTCATGCCTGTAATCCAAGCACTTTTGGAGGCCAAGGCAGGCAGATCACTTAAGGTCAGGAGTTCAAGACCAGCCAGGCCAACATGGTGAAACCCCATCTCTACTCAAAATACAAAAAGTAGCTGGGCATTGTGGCAGGGGCATCTGTAATCCCAGCTACTCAGAAGGCTGAGGCAGGAGAATCATTTGAAGCTGGGAGGTGGAGGTTGCAGTGAGCCGAGATCATGCTGCTGCACTCCACCCTGATGATCTGTTGCCCAGAACAAGACTCTGTCTCAAAAAAAGAAAAGTATGGTAGAATTAGAAAATTATCTTTTTTTTTTTTTTTTTTTTTTTTTTTTTTTTTTTGGTAGAGATGAGGTTTCACCATGTTGGCCAGAATGGTCTTAATCTCTTGACCTTGTGATCCACCCGCCTTGGCCTCCCAAAGTGCTGGAATTACAGGTGTGAGCCACTACACCCGGCCGAAAATTATCATTTTTAAGCCCCTAATGAAATGAATTAGGCAGCAATAACTAGTGGATGAAACAATTAGATGAAAGGTTGAGGGGGAATTTACAAAGGAGAAATCAAGCTATTATCACCTGAGCCTAGTGATCACTCTTTGTATTAACAAAAACAGGGCAACCAGATATTATTTACTTTCTGAAGTTTTATAACATGAATCACAGAGTACCCTATATGAAGTATTTATGTCCCCAAAGTTGAACCTGAATAGAATCAATTATAGGAAATCAGGTGATAGAGAACCAAGGCAATTAACACTATAGGAAGCAAACACAACAATCCATAAATCTAAAGGACACCTGACGCTATTTCTTCAAAAAGTCAATGGTAGTGTAAAGAAGTGAGAAGAAGGACTGTGTCTCAAACTTTCTAGGATTAAACACTGGGTTTTGGTGTTTGTCTGTTTGTTTTAATATCCTATCCAGATAGCAATCAGTAAGTGGTCCTAGGGTGTATGATGAGCATGCAGTTCAGGTCACATGTGACTCACAGTGAGTCTGATGACTGCCAGCTTGTTCAGTAGAGTGAGATGGGTCCACTCATCATGCACTTGGATGTCTTGACAGTGTCAACTTGCTATGAAATGTTTCTAAGTACTGACTTTCCTTTTCTGTATTTATGTTGTTGACCTGTAACAAAGAGTTGAGGACCAGTAAACAGTTTTTGGACTGGTAACAATTAGTTCTCAAAATGGCAGCGATTGAAAACCACCCTTTAAGTAGCACTACTCTAGATTAAAAGAAATTCAAAAGATATACCCTAATTTAATATTTGAACTCATCTGGACCCTGACTCAAATGAACTGTGAAAGGACCTTTTTTGAGATGATTAGTGATATTTGATTATGGACTAATGTATAAAATGATACCAAGGAGTATAGCTAAATAAAACAACCAAATAAATAGGGATCGATGAAGTAAATGTGGCAAAATCTTCAAGTGTATTGAATATGGATGATGTGTATATGAGTTTGATTTTGGTACTATTCTCTCTATTTTTTTTTGGTATGTTATATATATACTTTTCGTCTATCTCACAACAATTTACTCATATTTTCTAAACTTAATTTATAATTACTCATTTTGGGATTTGTGCAAAATTAAAACTCTACCTTGCTTTCTAGACTTTTTGTTTTGTTTGATTTTTGTTTTAGTTTAGGATCTCAGTTCTCAGTTCTGTGATTCCACCTTTCATAAGTAATTGATAAAATAATTTCCCATAGATTTTCAGTTTCCTTCTCTCACTTTTGTGCAGAAACAGGAAGAGAGACCATTCAGATTGAAAACAAAATATCCTATTTTCTTAAGATTATATTTTATACAGTTGATATTAGATCATTTTGTGTATAATTCTTTCAGAATAATTAAAGAGCCTCTTCTTTCTGTTAATCCCTTGTCTCTTCAGTTAAACATACTTGATTATATTTTGAAATATACATACGAACATACCAGAAATATTTTAACTCCATTACAGCTTAGGAACCACTTATTGAAAGGGCTTGTTTGCTAATTTATATAGAGTAAAAATTTTAAATTTCATTTTATTCTGAGTACAAATTTAAACTGTTTATGATTTCTTCTTTTCAGTAGTTTTTGTTTCTGGTTAATCCATATTACTTTCCTTAAAACCCTTTGCCATTATGCTAATTACGTTGTCATATTTTTAAAATGATTCTAAAATACCTCCATATTTTACTGTATTCCATCTCTGAGTACAAAGCCCACCATGGGCCTTCCCATTATTTTTGTTGCCCTGCTGAATTTCTTACTTTGTTTATTTGCACAGTGATTTTTATTTTTAAATGTCTTATTATGAAACATTTCAAGCGTACAGAAATAAAGAGAATAGTATCATGAATTTTCATGTACCCACCACCTAGCTTCCACAATTATTGACTCACAGCCAGAGATAGTGTTTTAAAGCATCTGTGGCATATATGAAGTGATGTAATATATTTCAACCTAATTAACTTAGCTTTCTTTTTTTCCCCAAATGTGTTCAAATTATAGGTTCTTCACATGTGCTCTGTAAATTTACCATTATATGTTAAAATTAATAAATGAATTCAAGAAAAGACTCTAGAGACATGAAATATTGCTTCTACAAATTTTTATTTATATATTTTTAAAAACTGTGATAAAATGAGCCTAACATAAGCTTACCATCTTAACCATTTTAAGTGTACAGTACAGTAGTGTTAAGTACATTCACACTGTTATGCAACCAAACTCCAGAATCCTCCCAGCCCCTAGCAACTACCTTTCTACTTTCTATCTTTATGAATTTGATTACTTTAGTCATCTCATGTAAGTAGAATCATACAGTATTTGTCTTTTAATGACTGGCTTATTTTGTTTAACATAATGTCCTCAAGGTTCATTCATTATTTCTACAAATTTTGATTTACAATTTTATGAAGGAAACAGCTAAAGAGAGAATTTGGAGTGAATTTCCATTAGATGGTGACTTCTTGAATTACATAGGCTCATTCTGTTAGGAGATTACATTTTTTTTATTTCTGAAGTACATTGTTAAACAGCATTAAAAATGCTTTCCATGTGTATTTGACAAGAGTAGTTTTTCACCATGTCTCATATTTGCTAATATAAACCCAACTGAAGACTTTTTATCAGAATATAATCAAATTAGAGAGTAAATAATATAATTTTTATTTTATTTTTTTTTATTTTTTTGAGACAGGGTCTTGCTCTGTTACCCAAGCTGGAGTGCAACAGTGCAATTTCAGTTCACTGCAGTCTTCAGCTACTGGGCTCAAGTAATCCTCCCACCTCAGCTGCTTGAGTATCTGGGACTACAGTTGTGCACCACCACACTTGGGTAATTTTGAAATTTTTTTGTAGAGATGAGATCTCACTGTATTGCCGATGCTGGTGTCAAACTACTGGGCTCATGTGATCCTCCTGCCTGGTCCTCCCAAAGTGTTAGGATTACAGCTATGAACCGCTGTGACAGGCTGGATTCATATTTTAAATACAATTACTTTACTTTACCTACCCATTCACTTTTGTGTCTTGTATATACACACACATATATATTTGTTGGAAATAATTATTTAATTATTTTTACTTCAAAGGTAAAATATTAAGTATCTACTTAAAAATTTTTAATCTCTTTAAAACAATATACTTATATAGATTCTTTCCCAAAATTTAGTTAAAATTTTAAGGTTCATTAAAATAAATAGATATTTCTCACAGGTTTTTTAGGAATAATATTGCTTTATGTGAGTAGCAAATAAATTTGTTGTTTTGAAATACTTTTTTACTAACATTTATTCTTCCAGTTTACTTTATAGATCTTTCTGTATCTCATTATTAATCCTTTTTAGGGAGGGTCATGAGTATGTTACTGCTGTGGTTTTAATGTAATACTGTATTTGTTTAAATCATCTATTGTGAGTTAATGAAATATCATTTCTAGCTCCAGACGTCACTAAAGATTAAATATATTGCCCTCATATAATCTCTCAATGAAGCTAGAGTAGATTTTTTTTTCTTTATCTGAGGAGATTAGGAGAAAAATGCACTTGGAGCAGTATGCTGTGTTTTTGTAATAAACATTAAATCCTAGTCAGTTATACTAGATTTTTCCATTCATAATTTATTGAGTGTTATGATATGATTTGTCACTTAAGCATATGCAAATCTTAAGCAATCATTTCAAAAAGAACAGGTTGTATCACTTGGGAATTAAATACTTTTGAATACTATTTTTAAAGATTATCAAAACTATCTGAAAAAGAAAAGCTATAATACTTCACAAATTTATAAATTAAAATTTAAAAAATGATAGTAATTGTGCAAGTTTAACAAATAAGAGCACATGCCTGGCTAACAGTGATGTTTTAGTTCAGCTGTATTTCAAAAAACCTTATAGGAAGTTGTCTTTACTGGTGAGTTTGTCAAGCCCAGGATCTGACCCTCAGCTTTTCAGGTTCAGATGAAATGGAATGGAGTTGTCTCCCAAATTCAGACCCACATTAAGCAATGTCAAGGGACTGATTATGTCTATATCTAATCTTATTTATATATACTAGACATATATATGTTATTTGTATATGACATATATGATTGGTTTGTATATCAGAATCAAATATATTAATTTGTAATAAATATAATTGTCAAATAACTGAAATCATCCTCTCAGCATGATGGCTCAGTTTTGTTTTGTAGGTGAGCAAAAAACCACAATTGCATGAACCCAGAATGAGTACAAATTCTATCACATAGTTGCATAAGTGGACTATTTAATGGCATAATCTACAGGTGGCATCAATACATTTTGCTCTACAATATGGGTAGTCTTACCATTGAGGCTAAATTGTTTAAAGAGTATAAAAGATTCTTTCTCTTGAGCAGTGTAGTGAACACTGCTGATGTTTGTTTCAGTGATCTAATTTTTTAAAGTATCAATTACTGATTAATTGCTCTTTTATTTGCCATCGAGTTCCAGTTAAACTTGCAGGCTAGGAAGCCAATTTTTTTTCTCTTTAAGATAATTTGCCTATATCCTCTGATCTATGATGAATTAATTTCATCTTTAACTCAGAAAATGCTTTCTTATATTTCTTATCCTCAAGGTCTTGGAGAATATTTCCAAGTACAGACAAAATTCTGATTATGAATATCTGTAAAAATGGAGTGGAAAAATAACCAATTATCCCACCACCTTAATACAGTAGTGATTATTTTAGCAAATTTCCCTCATATATGGGAAATTTCATTTTAGTACCTGTACTCTTTATTAGATTAAAAAAAAAGTGTTGCTATGTTTTCCAATTAGGATTTTGATGGTTATCCTTTTAAATTTATAAATTTGGAGTGAACTATATGTAAATTATGTTGTCTTCCCTTTTAGGAAAATGATAGGCTCACTTTTTAAAGTCTTCAGTGAAGTTTGAAATTCATTGTTTGAATGAGGCTTTAATTAATTAATTAATTAATTGGTTAAGTTGATCCATGATAGGATAAAATACAGATAGAGCTAGCTTTATTTGGAGAGACTGGGGTTTTCCCCATTTTAAGGTCTAAGGTTATTGTGGATATGTAGGTAAGATACTGATTTTACTAGGTGTGTTTTGTGACCGATTACCTTACTGAACTAACACTAGGTCTAATAGTATAAAAAGTAATTCTTTGGTACTTTCCATGTCATCTGATATAATGAAATATCATTTCTTTTCTAATATTTATGGCTTCACTTTGGTAATATCATATTAGCTAAAGCTTCCAGAACAAGTTGTGCACTATAGCAGCAATTGCATGTGTTCTTGTTTTACAGCATTCTTTTTATACACACAACACTCCTGTAAGTGTATAGGACAGTCTTATTTTCTTTATTTTACATAAAGATAATTTAAGTGAATGGATAAACTTAGCACCAAGGTAATAATTGACTTGTCCAACTTTGAGCTAAAACTCAAATAGGAACCCAGGTCTTTGGACCACTGCATTCCCATATTTCCATATGCTACTTATCTTTTTCTAAACAATAAATTTTATACAAAGTTTAATTATGTAGCAGTCTCATGGATTAAAGTTTTATAAATCTCAAACTCAACATGAATAAAACTGAGCTTGTCATTTTTTGCCTTCCATGTCCATGGCTCGTTCTGAATTCTCTTTTTTTTTCCAGATGGCTCCACTATCCTCTGACTCAGGCCATGGCCCTGAAGGTTTTACATTCCTCTGCCTCAATACGTATACTGAATGGATCATTACATCAATTTATTTCATCTTTTAAAATCTTTCAAGTTGGCTTACCTCTGCCCTCCTTGCCCATCACCATTCTTTTTATTCAGGCTATCATTATTTCTGCTCTTTGTCTCTAACTTTGCCCCCTGCCAATCTGCCTCTAAGCCTGAAAAGGTGATCTTACAAAATGCTATTCCAATCCATTACTCTCTGGTTAAAATCCTTTAGTGATTATTTGTTACTCAGGATATAGTTTAGTCTCCTTAGCTAATAAGCACACAAAACTCTTGCTTAAAAATATTACTCTTTTGAGCCTGGCCTCTTTCTATCAATGTTACATTTGTGCAATAGTTTAATTGCTGTTGATTGGTCAGAGGTTATGCTCAAACACTGGAGCTAGTAGGCTTCTCCTCTTCTCATTGGTTCTATTTGGGTTGGGGAACGTAATTTTGAAGTTTCGGCAGTGTTCAAGCCTGCCTTGTCTTTTAGTTTCAACCATGTCTTCTGTACCTGTGTAAAGCCTCCCTGTCAGCCAAGATGTGAGGACAGCTTGAGTCCTGTTAGCTTCCCCTACGTGTGAGTGGAAAGCTGCCAGGGTTGTGTGTAGTTTCTCAAGCTCTTCTGTGATCCCTCATTTCCGGGATCTCCCTATTACTATTCCTGTTATGGTGCTGGTTGGTTGCTTGCTTGTCCCAAGTGGGATGACTACCTCAGGCTTGCTACAGAGATTGTTACTTTTACTGGCACAGCTGCTGGAAAGCATATTTTCATTTTCAGCTTCGGATCAATTGAGCCCTTCTGGCAGTAAGGCTGCTGTTATCACAGCCTGTGGTCCTGGTAGAACCACCATGCTGACCATCTGGGAGGGATTGGAGCAACCTCAGGGAGGAATGCCACAGACTCTCACTGTTCTTGCCTGAATTTCAACAGTTTTTCATGAATAAGTGCTTCTTAATATGTTATTTGCCTTTGGTTGATCTCCAGTTCCCTGAAACGGTTGTTTTTAACAGTTTTGTTCAGTTTCAAAGTTGTTTTTTGAAGGGGATTTGTAGTCTTGCCTCCTAAGGCCACATGATTTTAATTTGCATTTTCTAAAAACTAGTTCATTTGAGCACCTTTTCATATGTTTATTAGTTATTGGTACATTTTTTTGTGATTTGTATGGCTGTCTTTTGCCCATAATAACTACATATTTTTTTAGATTAAATCTAAGCATCACTTACTTCAGATAGGCAACCCTGACCTTCCAAGTTTGGCTTAGATCCACTCCTCTGTGTTTCCATACAGTTGATGTACAATTCTATATGGTGATCATCTATATATACTTGCCTAATTCCCAGTAGTAGTCTGAGAGCTCCTTGCCAGCAAGATGTTTTTGCTTTTATTGTTTTTTGTTTGTTTGTTTTTTGAGACAGGGTCTCACTGTGTCATCTAGGCTGGAGTGCAGTGGTGCAATCTTGGTTCATTGAAACCTTCACTTCCCAGGTTCAAGTGATTCTCCCACTTCAGCCTCTCCAGTTGCTAGGATTGCAGTTGTGTGCCACCATGACTAATTTTTGTACCCTAAGTAGAGACAGGGTTTCACCATGTTGGCAAGGCTGGTCTTGACCTCCTGACCTCAAGCGATCCACCTTCCTGGGCTTCCTAGAGTGTTAGGATTACAGATGTGACCCACAGCACCTAGCTTGTTTTTGTTTTTATATTTATGTATCTTTGGTGCTTAGCATAGTAAACACTCTAGATGCCTTTGTTCAATTGAATTGAAATCATATAAACTGCAAGGAGTTCAGCCAAGTTTTTTATTTGTTTGAATACATTTTATTTTATTCTATTCCATTGCATATTCTTTGAAATAAATGAGTCATTGACTAGTGTTTAAAAACCCATTTGTTTTTTAAAAAAACTTTTTTTTGTTTTTGTTTTTTACACTTGATCTTAGCTAAAAGGCCAAGATTTTTTTCTGTTTTTTAAAAAATTTTTTAGGGGCTGGGCGTGGTGGCTCACGCCTGTAATCCCAGCACTTTGGGAGGCCGAGGCGGGTGGATCACGAGGTCAAGAGATCGAGACCATCCTGGTCAACATGGTGAAACCCCGTCTCTACTAAAACTACAAGAAATTAGCTGGGCATGGTGGCGCGTGCCTGTAATCCCAGCTACTCAGGAGGCTGAGGCAGGAGAATTGCCTGAACCTAGGAGGCGGAGGTTGCGGTGAGCCGAGATCACGCCATTGCACTCCAGCCTGGGTAACAAGAGTGAAACTCTGTCTCAAAAAAAAAAAAATTTTTTTTTAAACATAAAATTCTCCTGTAGAGGGAGTGCAGCCCTGTGGACACCTTGATTTCAGATTTCTGGCCTCCAGAACTGTGAGGGAATAAATTTCTGTTGTTTTAAGCCACAAAGTTTGTGATAATTTATGGCAGCTACAGAATATTAGTATAATTCACCTATTAATGAACATCTGGAATGTTTTCAGATTTTGGCTATTATGAATAATGCTGTTGTGAACATTCACATACATGTCTTTTGGGGGACATAGGTTTTCATTTATCTTGGATAGATATCTGGGAGCGTAATTGCCAAGTCATATGATAAATCAATGTTCAACACTTTAAGAAACCACTGGTCTCTTTTTCAAAGTGGCTATGCAATTTATATCCCCACCAGCAAAATATATGGGTTCCTGATTTCCTGGACCATTATCAACACTTGGTATTTCCTTTCTGTTTGATTATAGTCACTTTGGTGGGTGTAAAGTGATTTCTTGTGAATTTCCCTAATTGTTAATGATGCTGAACACCTTTTCATGGGAATGTTAGCAACTTGCATATTCTTTAGTAAAATGTCCATTCAAAAATTTACCTATTTTTAATGAGGCTGTTTTTCTTCTTATTATTGAGTTGTTTGAGTTGTAAGGTGCCGTGTGTGTGTGTGTGTGTGTGTTTAAAGTAGACTTTATTTCTAAAAGAAATTTTAAGTTCCCAGCAAAATTGAGCAGAAGGTATAGATATTTCCCATGTACCTCTACCCTCACACATAAATGGCCTCCCCTTTCATTATCAACATCAACAAGTTTTACTGCCTTAAAGAATCTTCTGTTCTCCGTCTATTTATCCCTCCTTCTCCACTAATCTCAGGCAACTTCTGATTCTTTAACTGTTTTCTTAATTTTTTCTTTTCCTGAGTCACATAGTTTAGGTCATACAGTATGTATCCTTTTAAGATTGGCTTCTTTCTCTTAGAAATATGCATTTACATTTCCTTCATGTATTTACATGGTTTGACATTTAGTCTTCCAATCCAGGAACATAAAATGACTTTCCATTGACATATTTTTTTTTATTCTTCTTCATAATGTTTATAGTTTTTGCAGCACAAGTCTTTCATATCTCTTTTTATTTTTTATATTTCAATAGGTTTTTGGGGACCAGGTGGTGGTAGGTTACATAAATACATTCCTTAGGGATGATTTCTGAGATTTTGGTGCACCTATCACCCGAGCAGCATACACTGTACCCAAAGTGTGGTATTTTATCCCTCATCCAGCCACACACTGTTTCCCCAAGTCCCCAAAGTCCCTTATATCATTCTTATGCCTTTGCATCCTCATACCTTAGCTCCCACTCCTGAGTGAGAATATAACAATGTTTGGTTTCTGAGTTACTTCACTTAGAATAGTGGTCTTCACTTCCATCCATGTTGCTGCAAATGGCATTATTTTGTTTCTTTTTATGGCTGAATGGTATTTGGGCTGGTTTCATATTTTTGCAATTGCGAATGTCCTGCTATAAACGTGTGTGCAAGTATCTTTTTCATAGAATGACTTATTTTCCTCAAGCATGGGATTGCTGGATCAAATGGTAGATTTACTTTTAGTTCTTTAAGAAATCTCCACACTGTTTTCCTTAGTGGCTGTACTATTTTACATTCCCACCAACAGGGTGAAAGTGTTCCCTTTTTACCACATCCAGGCCAACATCTATTGTTTTCTGATTTTTTGATTATGGCCATTCTTGCAGGAGTGAGATGATATCGCATTGTGGTTTTGATTTGCATATCCCTGATAATTAGTGATGTATAACATTTTTTCACATGTTTGTTGGCCATTTGTGTATCTTTTGAGAATTGTCTATTCATGTCCTTAGCCCACTTTTTGGTGGGATTTTTTTTTTTTTTTTTTCTGATTTGTTTGAGTTCCTTGTAGATTCTGGATATTAGTCCTTTGTCAGATGTATAGATTGTGAAAATATTTCTCCCAGTCTGTGGCTTGTCTGTTTGCTGGTAATTTCTTTTGCTGTGCAGAAACTTTTTAGTTTAATTAAGTCTCATCTATTTATCTTTGTTTTTGTTGCATTTGTTTTTGGGTTTTTGGGTCATTAAAGCTTTGCCTAAGTCATTGCCTGGAAGGGCTTTTTCCCAGTGTCATCTGCTAGAATTTTTTATGGTTTCAGGTCTTGGATTTAAATATTTGATCCATCTTTAGTTGATTTTGTGTAAGGTGAGAGATGATGATCCAGTTTGATTCTTCTACATATGCCTTGTTGATTATCCAGAATCATTTGTTGAATAGGGTATCCTTTCCCCTCTTTATTTTGTTTGCTTTGTTGAAGATAGTTGACTATAAGTATTTGGCTTTATTTCTGGTTCTTTATTCTGTTTCATTGGTCTATAGGCTTACTTTTTGTTTTTTTGTTTTTTTTTTACCAGTCCCATGCTGTTTTGGTCACTATGGTTTTATAATATAGTTTGAAGTCAAGTAATATAATGCCTCCAGATTTGTTCTTTCTGTTAAGTCTTGCTTTAGCTATGTGGGCTCTTTTAGGATTGTTATTTTCTAGTTTTGTAAAGAATAAGGGTGGTATTTTGATGGGAATTGCTCTGAATTTGTAGATTGCTTTTGGCAGTATGGTTATTTTCTTTTTTTCTTTCTTTCTTTTTTTTTTTTTTTTCACAAAAGCACTTTTTATTTGAGGCAAAGAGAAGTCTTGCTGAGAGGGTTATAGTTCCAAGCAGTCAAAACTCAGCTGTTAGTGATACCATTTTGACCTGGCAGATTTGGCTTCTCTTTGGTCAGAAAAGGGTATTCAGGTTGTACTTTCCCCAGTGGGGCAAAAAGAAGGGCAAGGCAAACTGGAAGAGACCTCTACTCTACTGACAGGCCTCGTCAGATCCAACATCAAGCCAGACACGCTCTTGCTGGCCACTCTATAAGTTGCTGTCCCACTGCTGAATGACACAGGCTATACTACATTTGCAAGGAAAAAAATGAGGCAGGAAACACAGGTATAGGTCACTTAGGGATGAGCAGGTATCCACAGCTTCGAAACTCTTCATGGAAGGGGTAATCCTTGTGGGAGGCACAGCTCACCAAGGCACAGACTCTCCAGTTCCTGTTGTAGCCGAGTAAGGTGGTCATATCCTGGCTGCTCAGTTCAAAGTCAAAGACCTTAAAGTTCTCAGCAATGCGTTCTGGTGTCACAGACTTGGGGATCACCACCAAGTTCCTCTGCATGGGGAACCGGATCAGCACCTGGGCTGTAGTTTTATTGTGCTTGTCTGCGATCGCCTTGATCCTGGGATCCTCCAGGAGGGAAGGGTCCTCGGGCTTGGCCCAGGGCCTGTCGGGAGAGCCGAGGGGCCTGTAGGCGGTCACCACGATGCCTTTAGACTGGCAGTACTGGATTAACTTCTCCTGAGTGAGGTGCGGGTGGCACTCAATCTGGTTCACTGCAGGCTTATACTTTAAGCCAGGTTTGTTTAAGATCCTCTCCACCTGGAGATGGTTGAAGTTGGAGATGCCAGTAGCTTTCACTAGCCCTTCATCCACCAGCTCTTCCATGGCCTCCCACGTGTCCAGAATGTTGGTGTCACTGGGAATCACGTTGCTCGACTCATTCAATGGGAAAAATTCCTTCCCAGGCTTAAAGCCAGTTGGCCAGTGAATAAGGTAGAGGTCCAGGTAGTCCAGCTTCAGGTCGCTGAGCATCTTTAGGCAGGCTCCTTTCACCAGGCCCTTCTCATGGTATGTGCACCACAGCTTGCTGATGATGAAGAGCTCCTCACGCTTCACCACCTGCTCCCTGAGCTTCTCCTGAATGGCTACCCCCACCTCATTCTCATTGTGGTACACGTGGGCACAGTCGATGTGGCGGTACCCAACATCGATGGCCACCTTCACAGCCTCAGTCATCTGGCCTGGAGGGGACTTCCAGGTGCCCAGCCCGAGGATGGTCATCTTGGCGCCGTTGTTGAGCACGAGGTGGCTGGCCATTGCTGCTGCACCCCCCAGACCCCTGCCCAGAACCTTACCTTGGCAGTATGGTTATTTTTGCAGTATCGATTCTATCCCTCCATGACCATGGGATGTGTTTCCATTTGTTTGTATTATCTATGATTTATTTTCAGCAGTATTTCGTAGTTTTCCTTGTAGAGGTCTTTCATCTCCTTGGTTAGATATATTTCTAAGTATTTTTTTAATTTTTTTGCAGCTATTGTAAAAGGGGTTGAATTCTTGATTTCATTCTAAGTTTGGTGGCTATTGGTGTATAGCAGGACTATTGATTTGTGTATGTTGAAATTTTGTATCCTGAAACTTTGCTGAATTCATTTACCAGTTCTAGGAGCTTTTTGTTTTTGTTTGTTTTTTATTTTTATTTTTTATTTTTTCCATTTATTTATTTTATTGCATTTTAGGTTTTGGGGTACATGTGAGGAACATGCAAGATTGTTGCATAGGTACACACGTGGCAGTGTGATTTGCTGCCTTCCTCCCCATCACCTACATCTGGCATTTCTCCCCTTGCTATCTCTCCCCAACTCCCCACCCCCCACTACCCCTCCGCTACTTCCCCCCAACTGACCCCAGTGTGAAGTGCTCCCCTCCCTGTGTCCATGTGTTCTCATTGTTCAACACCCGCCTATGAGTGAGAACATGCGGTGTTTGATCTTCTGCCCTTCTGTCAGTTTGCTGAGAATGATGGTTTCCAGGTTCATCCATGTCCCTACAAAGGACCCAAACTCATAGTTTTTGATGACTGCATAATATTCCATGGTGTATATGTGCCACATTTTCCCTGTCCAGTCTATCATCAATGGGCATTTGGGTTGTTTCCAGGTCTTTGCTATTGTAAACAGTGCTGCAATGAACATTCGCGTGCACATGTCCTTATAGAAGAACGATTTATAATCCTTTGGATATATACCCAGTAATGGTATTGCGGGGTCAAATCGAATTTCAATTTCTAGGTACTTGAGGAATCTCCACACTGTCTTCCACAATGGTTGAACTAATTTACACTCCCACCAACAGTGTAAAAGTGTTCCTATTTCTCCACATCCTCTCCAGCATCTGTTGTCTCTAGATTTTTTAATGATCACCATTCTAACTGGCGTGAGATGGTATCTCAATGTAGTTTTGACTTGCATTTCTCTGATGACCAGTGATTATGAGCATTTTTTCATATGTTTGTTGGCCTCATGTATGTCTTCTTTTGTAAAATATCTGTTCATATCTTTTTCCCACTTTTGAATGGGCTTGTTTATTTTTTTCTTGTAAATCTGTTTTAGTTCTTTGTAAATTCTGGATATCAGCCCTTTGTCAGATGGGTAAACTGCAAAAATTTTTTCCCGTTCTGTTGGTTGCCGATTCACTCTAACAACTGTTTCTTTTGCTGTGTAGAAGCTGTGGAGTTTGATTAGGTCCCATTTGTCTATTTCGGCTTTTGTTGTCAATGCTTTTGGTGTTTTGGTCATGAAGTCCTTGCCTACACCTATGTCCTGAATGGTTTTTTTTTTGTTTTTTTGTTTTTTTTTTTTCCCATTTATTTATTTTATTGCATTTTAGGTTTTGG
>NW_022438450.1:0-14580 GCF_009761245.1 Sapajus apella
GGAATTATAGTTAACATTCTCAATTTATAACAATGTAGTCTAAATTGATGTAACTTTGATTATCATGGGAATTATAATTAACATTCTCAATTTATAATAATGTAGTCTTAATTGATATAACTTTATGTTCAGTGGCATATGAAAACTTTGGGCCTATACAGTTCTGTCCTCTCCCCTCTTTATGTTGTTGTTCTCATCACAAATTACATCTTTCTACATTGTGTAATCAATAACAGATTTATTTTTATACATTTGTATTTTAAATCAAGTCTAGTCTTTTTAATAAAGTCTGGTGTCATTTCATTTAAACCTAAATGACTCCCCTTGACATTGGTGATATGGCAGACTTATCAGCAATAAACTGTCTCAACATTTGTTTACTTGGGAATGTCTTAATTTATCCTTCATTTTTTAAATATAATTTTTAGAATTCTTTCTTGCTTGCATGTTTTATTTTTCTTTTAACACCTTAAATATGTTATCTTACTGCCTTCTGGACTCTGGTTTGTGATGAGAAATTGGCTGTTGTTCTTATTGAGGCTTCTTTGTACTTGATAATTCACTTCTCTGCTGCTTTCAAGATTATCCCGTTGTTTTTAGCCTTTGACAGTTTGATTATAATGTATTTCCTTGTGAATCTCTTTGAATTTATCTTAATTAAAGTCGAGTTTTTGGATGTGTAGATTTATGTATTTTATCAAATCTGTATTGTTTTGTTATTTCTTCAAATAATCATTCTATTTCTTTCTCTTTTGCTTTGCTGTTCTCATTATGCAAATGTATGTTGGTTCTCTGGATAGAGTCCTACTAGTCCTTTAGGATGTGTTCAACTTTGTTAAATTTTTTTTTCTGCCTCTCAGATTGAATTATTTCAATTGTCTTGTCTTCAAGTCTGCTGATTCTTTTCTCTTAAGATATGATTTGCATCTCTAGTGATTTTTAAAATTTCAATTATTGTAAGCTTAATAATTTCACTTTGGTTCCTTTTTTACAGTTTCTCTTTATTAAAATTCTCATTTTTTCATATATTGCTTTCTTGGTTTCCTTTAGTTATTTATTCATAGTTTCCATTAGCTCTTTGAGTGTATTTAAGACAGTTGACTTAAAGCCTTTGTGTAGTAAGTCCAGTATCTGGTCTTCCTCAGGAATGGTTTATTTTTTCCATTGAACGGCTATACTTTTTTGTTTCTTTGTATACTCATCATTGTATTTCAAAAATTGCACTTTTGACTATTATAGTTACCAAGGTTTGTTTTCTTTTCCTGAAGGTTACAGTTGTCCCTTTTTCTATTTTTCTATTGCAAAGATCCTATTCCCTGCACTTGTGTTCACTGAAGTCTGTAGTTCGATTAGCTTCTGTTCAGCTGGTGTTTTCTGAGATTTTCTTAAGATACAGAAGCTGAAAAATGCATACACATACGAAACATCACTCTCAGTCTTTGAGTATTATCTTTGTGCTATGGCAAGTCTTTTAGGCTTGGCCAAGCCATTTGCAACTCTGACATGACCTTCACATTCTGTTTGCCTTGAACCTAGATATTAACCAGAAGTGAAATCTTACTCAAGTCTTTTCTGAGCATGCATTCTGTCCTTAGCATTAACTCCATTTTTAAATTCCCTAGTATAAAGGAGGACTTTTGCATGCCCAAGTTTCCCGAAGAAACTTTCTCCTCAGGCTTTCCTACCAAGATTTAGACAGTGTACTATATGTATAAGTCATAATAATTTGCTTTAGGTGGGTATAGGTTTCTTATTCACCTTACAATGTTTTCAAGCAGTGCCCACTGTTTTTCCACCCCTAGTGAGTTCTGAGTTAAGTACTTTTATATATGTACTGTATACTGTAGTATTTTCTGCTGTTTAATTTCTTTTTCTTAGCAAGGCCAGTAGCATACACTAGATTAATTTCACACAACATCCCGTCCTTTCAAAGTCTCTCATTACAGAATTAATAAAAAAAGATACTTGGGATTTGAGAGTGACTCTTGCCCTATTCTACTGTCTTTCACCCACAGTGCAACCTTAGGAATATCCCTGTGTCCATCCTTTATCAGTGTAAAGGGAAATCTTTTCTTCTTTCAACCTCAACCATGATCCTAGATATTTTATTTCTCTTCTGCCTTCAATTTGAGAAATGGCACTTCTGGTATATATTTAGTTCCTGTGAATTCCATAACAAATTATCACAAACAGAGTGGCTTAAGACAATGAACATTTATTCTCTCAGAGTTCTGGAGGCCAGAAGTTTGAAACCAAGGTGTCAACATTTCTACATTCTCTCTGGAGACTTTAGAGTAGAAAATATTCTTAGTCTGTTTTGGCATCTGTTGGTTTCTGGCAGTCTTTGGCATGTGGCTGCATCACTCCCATCTCTGTTCCCATGATCACAATCCCTCCTCTTTCTTCTCCTCTCTGTCTAATCTTCCTCTTCCTTACCCTTATAAGGAAACTTGTCATTGGATTTAGGGTTCACTTGGATAATTAAGGGTGATCACCTCATCTCAAAATCCTTAATTACATTTGTAAAGACCCCTTTTTCCAAATAGGGTAACATTCACAGGTTCCAGGGTTTCAGATGTAGACATCCATTTTGGGGGTCACCTTTTTACCCATGACAGTGGAATTAGGAGGAGAGAAAAGACCTTCCCAGTGGATAGTTGGCAGGGTGTTGTATATACAAAATTAGTAGACATTTTGTGCCATCCAGGTTAGAAGTCCCATGGGAAGCTCCATGGAATGTTATTATGCTAAGTGGCAATCCTCAGTATTATTAGTCAGTACCTGAAAGCTGGAGGAATAAGGTGTTAATGGGGGAAAAACTCATTTATATATAGTATGTATTATCTTTATATTAAAGGAGAAGTTAACTTTAAACTGTGAGTGATTTGTCTGTTTTCCTCTACTTATTTGTCATCTGGTTTACAAAGGTCTTTAATAATCATTCGTTTTCTGAGTTTGAAGATTCTATATCTTCTGGCTCACACTTCACTTCTTTTAGCATCTCTTGGAGTGGAGAAGCTAAATATAGTGACAAACAATGGGCAGTCTTTATATAAAAATAGATCTCTTCCTATAACTTACAACATCCAACCCAGAAAAACCAAACCACAGACTCTGCAGCAAACCATTCATGAAATCAAACCACAACTTCTTTGAGGTCAGCCTCAAACAGCGAGGACTTGTTTAACAACTGCCAGCTTCCCTAATTTTTGTCCCTACCTCCAACTTAAGACCAATCGGAGAAAGCCAAATATGCTTCTTTAATTTATAGTGTAAGATGCCTTGCTTCTAGTTAGCCCGCATTCAGCTTCTTCGTGACAACAGCTTCCAATCAGGGTGTATATAAATCTTTTCCTTTTTTTCTGCTGGACAGATTTCCCACTTCTTTGCCTTCTTTTCAATTTCTGCAAAATGCAAGTGATTATGACTCACTCCTTTGCTATAGCAAACTTTGAATAAATGGTCTTTAAGTTTTCTCATTTTGGTGGTCTTCGTTTATTTCCACAGGAGGCATAGGAAAACCTTGGAAGGCTCTCTCACTTGCTTAAATGGAGTTGAAGGGTTCTGTGAGGCTTGCCTCAACCCCATCATCCTAGACTCTCACTTAGGCACTGCAACTCTGCAGTTGTGTTGCAATAAGAAGCCGCTAGACTTTTCTGGCTAGACTTCGGAAATGAGATACAACAGTCATTTCTGCTTTCTGGTCCTCCTAAAATTAGCTGAGGGAGTTTTGAAGTCTATTCCTTCATCTCCCTGGGGGTTTTGGGTTTGGGGTTTTGACCATAAGAAGGGCCAAGTTTTGAAACTTTTTTTTTTTTTTTTTTGAGACAGTGCTCTGTTGCCCAGGCTGGAGTACGGTGGTGAGATCTCAGCTCACTGCAACATCCGCCTGCTGGGCTCAAGTGATCCTCCTGCTTCAGCCTCCTGAATAGCTGATACTACAGGTACGTGCCACCATGCCTGGCTATTTTTATTTTTTTATTTTTTGTAGTGATGGGGTTTTGCCATGTTGTCCAGGCTGGTCTTGAACTCTAGGACTCAAGTGATCCACCTGCCTTGACTTCCCAAAGTGGTGAGATTACAGGCATGAGCCACCATGCCCAGCTGGGGTTTCTTTTTTAGGAACCCATACTACTGACTCATTTTGTTGCTGCCATCTCTATTTTCAGATCCTCCCTCCTCTTCTTGTAACCCTATTGTCTAGGAAAGGCCTTTTATTTTGTGCCTGTAATGGTTAAAGACTTGCTGTTATCACTTATTGGCTCTGTCATCTTATGTGAATTACTAATTGGCAACTCATTTTCCTCCTCCATTTAGTGGAGTTAACTAATGGTACCTGCCTCATAGGATTGTGAGGATTACATGAGTTAAATTAATATAAAACAACTTTAGTGAGGTGTCAGGTATATAGTAAGTATTCAAGAAGTGTTGGCTTTAATTACATTTGAAGTAGACAACAGTTCTAAACTTTTATGAGTGCTGTGATAGAAGTAGATAATTAATGTCATCTGGGTCATGAAGAATGGAGTTACATTCTATTAAAGAAGGAAGATGTCAAAAAAGGCATCATAGGAAAGTTCTCCTTCAAAGATCAGTAATTACGATCAAGCAGATGGTAAAGAGGAAATAGGTCTGCAAGTGCATGCAAAGAGGCAAGGAAATGAAAAGCTGATGCATGCAGGAGGCTACAAATAGTTAAGTCAGGTTTTAATGTTGGAGAAGGATGGATTAACTAGAGGTAGAAAAGAATGAGCTACAGATGCCTGTTTCAAAGAATGAGTATAGAGGCCTATTGATCAATAGGTTTCAAAGCTTACTGTGTTTAAGACGCACTTGGAGCTATTAATTTCAAATTCAACCATCTTGGCCCCAGCTTTAAAGTTCTGGGGAGGCTTCAGGAATCTGCACTCCAGATGATTCTGAGGAATGTGGATTTCCTACACCAAATGCTGAAAAACTTGATGTTACAGGCTATATAGACTTGATTAAACTTATTTTTAGAAAGACCCCTTTAATGTCATTGTTCTGAACCTTAGCTGCCTATTAGAATCATTAAAAGTGTGATCCAGACATTATAGTTTAAAAAATTCCTTAGATGATTCCAGTGTTCAGCCAAGGTTGAAAAGCACTAATCTATAGCAGCGTGGAGGGCAGACATCAGAACAGTACAATTGGAAATACGGGGTTAATTAAGATATCATTGCAGTAGTGCAGGTGAAAGTGATGAGGACATGAACAAAGGCAACAACTGGAGAAGTAGAGGATAACTGAGATGTTGAGACTAACCCATCTAGGGCTTGTGATTTGTTCCATATGGGGGCGAGGGAGTAGGTGATATTAAGGATGACTACCAAGTTTCTAAGTTGTGTTTTGAGTGGATGGACTTGCCGTTCAACATTACAGAACAACAGGAGAAGAAACAGATTTGGAAGAAGA
The DNA here is from genome assembly GCF_009761245.1 of Sapajus apella. Taxonomy (NCBI): domain Eukaryota; kingdom Metazoa; phylum Chordata; class Mammalia; order Primates; family Cebidae; genus Sapajus; species Sapajus apella. The sequence continues at coordinate 5,437 of NW_022438450.1, forward strand.
CTATCATTTTATAGTGGAAGTGGGGGCAAGGTAGAGGTGATCTAAAATCATTGCTATTCTTTAGTATTGGTTCCCAGATTTCGGTATATAGGAAAAATCACTTGAGATCTTGTTAAAATTATAGACTTTTACTCTGTTCTCTATTTTCTTTTTAGTAGGACTTGGAATAAGGCCCAGTGATCTGTTTTTTCTTTCCTTTTATTTGAACAAATAGCCTCAGTATGCTATTTAAAACTTAGTAAGGTGTACTAAGAAACACTTACGCTCCCTGTGTCCATGTGTTCTCATTGTTCAACTTCTACTTAAAAATGAGAACATGCGGTGTTTGAGGCCTGTCAGGGGAGGGTGGCAGGGGTAGAACGTTAGGGAAAGGAGCTAATGCATGCTGGGCTTAATACCAAGGTGATGGGTTGATAGGTGCAGCAAACCACCATGACACATATTTCCCTATGTAGCAACTCTGCACGTCCCACACATGTACCCTGGAACTTAAAAAAAAATGAGAAAATAAACTTTAAAAAAAAGAAATACAAAATAAAACTGAAAGCAAATTTAAAATTGCACTGAAAGTATACTCCATGCCTATACATGGATAGTGACTAGTGATTCTTAAAAGTTTGATGATGATAGACATTTTACAATGATTTTTTACACAGCAATATAAAATGTTCACAGTGTAATAAAGAAATATTTTTAATGCACAATTGAAGCAGGAAAGGTCTGTATGTCAAAATGATTGTGTTAGTGAAAGAGTTCTGTTATTATAGTTTTAAAAGTAACTGATGTATATGGAAGTATATGTGGATCCATATCAGTAAATATCTCTTTATCATAACTGCCCATTCATTCCATCTTCAGGAATTTCAGAATCTCTTTATTCTCCTTTGCTTTATAAAACATTTCAAAATTCTAAAAGTAATTAATTTGTAATACTAATGCTGATAATTGCTAATTATGAAGTTATTAAGTTCAAGTATCCATGTTAAGTTTGCTAATTATCTTGGTGGACCTTTGAAAACCTCTGCCAGCTATTAGATGAAAAAAACCCCCAGAATACTAGTCATTTCTTTTAACGCATAGTGAAAACTACTGCATAAGTATCCCAAAACAAGTAGCATGGTTTATTTTTCTTTTACGTTAATCTTTTTATCAAAAGTACAAATTGCTTTGTCTTCACAGACATAATTAAGTTATTCTGTAGATAGGTACATCTGAATCTCATACCCCGTAAATGTAATATTTCCCCATTTATATGACCTTAAGATGTAAAAATAAAGTAATGGGCATTTACTCTTACTCCACAATATTCTTGACTATTGAATATCTGAGGTGGTAGAGTCTTAAGGTCTCTACCTTCATCCTCATTTATTGAAGTACTTTAAAACTGACCGAAACATCTATTAATTCATACTTTATTTTGTAAGTATTTAAAATTCTGGTAGCTTCTTTCTGTTCTCTGCTTCACCTAGATAGAAAGAGGGATAGAGAAATAGAAAGATGTTAATCTGCTGGCTGGTCCCAACGTTTTAATATTTTTTTAAAATTTTCCCTGTCCATTATGTTATGGAACAGGAGCAGCTTTTAATGGTGTAATTCTCTTTGAGGGGCAAAAGTTAGATAACTTTCTTGTGAAATCATATATATATATATATATATATATATATATATACACACACACACACACACACATACATTATATGTCGTATACACATATATTAAATAGGTATATTTGATATATAATATGTATTTTATTTTTCATCCTCCGATTGGTTTTATTTCTATATTTAAACCTAGTTTCTGATTGTGATTTGGAACTTATAGTATGTTTTCCTCAAATTAAAAAACCTGATATCATGTTCATTTCCATATATATGAAGAATTTCAATGGGGAATGAAAATCCCTGATGGGTTATAAATATTTACCAGATTGATTTCATACTACACTTGAAGTGGTCAGAACATTCTGCTAACAGTTGAGGCAGCCTTTGCACTACCTCACTGCATTAATTTATGCTAATATCTATGGCAGCTTTGTGTAGGAAATGGGCATACCAGGCTTTTAAGTTTCTGGAAACCATACTACAAGTTCCAAATTATAATCATAGACTATGCCTAAATATAGAGATAAAATACAAAGGATGGAAAAATAAAAGAAAATAAATACATCATGGGATTAATACTTACAAATATGTGAGTAGATAAAAGTAGTCAGTTCTTGCTATGTTCTCTCGTAGGAACTCTTAGATTTGTATCATCTGTTAATAGATTGTTTTTTTTTTTTTTCATTGTCTTTTCCCCTGAAATACATACAATTGCTAAAGTAAAAGTTTAATACTTTGCTGTCATTTAAACATATTTTTTAACTACAATTTTGAAAATAAGTACAGCATGAATCTTAGGTAAAGGTTGAGGTTTCTGTGTTTTTGCAAAACAACCTTAGGCCATTTTGTCACATAAAACCTCTGATGCTAGAATGAGAAAAAATATGTGAAAGCAATTTGAGAGCTATAAACTCCAGTTTCTTCAAGTGGGATTCCTGTGAAAGCACTTGTCAGTGGGCTTTTTGTTTAATGACTTGAAATTAATCCAGCCATGCTTAAAAAACTGCCTATTTCTAACAGATAGCAGATAAATATCTGAAGTTTCAAAACTCAGCGTTTCTACTTCCTAAGCCTTCTTAGTTGTGAAGTTGCAAAACCATGTTGAATGTGACATAAGTCACATTTTTGTCATAGTTTTTCAAAACCTGTTCAGAGGAAACCATTAAGAGACAAACAGCCTACACCAGTGTTATGCTGTGTGTGATTCACAGACTGCCAGTATCAGCATTACTCCACTTTAAGTCTATAAAATCAGAGTCAGTGGGTTAGGTCATAGGAATCTGTTTGAACAAGCCCTCTAGATGACTTTTATGCTACAGTTTGGGATAGTTGGGTGGGTCTTTTGCTGCACCTATTGTGGTCTTTATTTATTACAAATTATTCTCTTTTATGGATTCTTAGTATCATACCCAATAACATAAATCACAGGGTTAAAAACAACAGCAACTAATCAAATCATTCATAATTTTCTTTTTCTTTCTTTTTAAAATTTGTATAAATGTATAAGGTACAAGTGCAGTTTTGTTGCATGGGTATATTGCTTAGTGGTGAAGTCGAGTCTTTTAGTGTGTCCATCACCTGAATGATGTACACTGTACTCATTAAGTAATTTCTTATTACCCACACCTTCCCCACCCTCCGAAGTCTTTATAATTTTGTTTTCAAAAACAGCCTTTTGTCGAAGCACAGTGGCTCACGCCTGTAATCTCAGTAGTTTGGGAGGCCAAGGTGGGCGAATCGTGAGGTCAGGCATTCGAGACCAGCCTGACCAACATGGTGAAACTCTGTCTTTACTAAAAATACAAAAAATGCTGAGCATGGTGGCGGGCACCTGTGATCTCAGCTACTCCGGAGGCTGAGGCAGGAGAATCACTTGAGCCTGGGCGGCGAAGGTTGCAGTGAGCCAAGATCACGCCACTGCACCCCAGCCAGGGCAGCAGTGCCAGACTCCTTCTCAAAACAAACAAACAAGCAAACAAACAAAAAACAGCCTTTTGTTATCATTGTTTCTTAATACCCAGGTGAAATCGCTAATCTACCTGACCAGGTTTTATGCAAAAAAATGCACTCTTTCAAGACTGAAATCAAATCTCATTCCTATCTACAGTTATCATGGTGACTGGCGCATAGCAATCATGTAGAGTGTTTGTCAACCAGGTATAATCATCTCCACATCCTTCAGTTTTCATTCTTCTCTAAAAACTTTGCAAAATGAGGTTCTGAGTCATATAATCATCCTTCTTTAACTGTGCTATTACAATGTGATAACCACTAGTCACATGTGACTATTGTGCTCTTGAAATGTTGCTAGTCCAAAATGAGATGTGCCATATGCACGCAAAACATACTGGAATTTGGAGACTGAATGTGAAAAAAGAATAAGTAACATCTTTTTAAAATATTGACTACATAGTGCAATGACATTTTGTAAATTTTGTGGCGAATAAAACTTTAGTGTCTTTTTTTGATGGCTACTAATAATTTTTAAATTTCATATGTGACTCACATTATATTTCTGTTGGAAGGTATTGTTCTATAATATTTCTTTTACCTCAGTTAAAATAATTCATCTAAACTGTAATTCATCTAAGAAATGTCTCATCTATGCAAATACAACTACTTCTGAGAAGTCAACAACCACTTTGTCCTTCTTTTAGGTTTCCTTGTCTTCTTCGAGGATTTTGGCCATTCACGGACATTTTTCCTCTCTCATCCTATACAGGAGGATTTTTTTTACTGCTTCTGTTTGAAACGTCTGCAAAATTATTTGAGGTCCTTAAGATGGTTGAGCTCAGGATACTGAAACCTTCTAGATCATTCAGTTCAAGGAGCACAGCCTAAGTGAGGGCAAAAATTACTTTGTTATTCCTTGCACTTCCCACCTTTGAAAACCTTGAGTTGAAGAACAGAAGGCAGAAAGGGGCTGATCAAGTCTTAGCACAATCTTAAGTCCCCACCCCTACACCCGTACCCCCCCCACCCCGCCTCACTGGCTGAGGTTCGTTTCTTTCCACTCACCTCCCTAGAGCATGACAGGCCGGTGTAATAGACTTTAATGGAACTCATTGTTTCCACTGAGTCTACTTTGCAGAAGCAACACCTGGCCAGCCTCTTCACCACTGCTTCAGGCTCAATTCCTAAAACCCAGCCACGTCCTTACCCTTGGCCATTGGTAAGGGCCAGCGGCCCATGTGCTCACGATTGGCTAGGAAACAAATGCCTCTGTAGCCTAGGCAAGGGTCCATTCCAGGGACTGCTGGTGAAGAGGGAGTGGAATCCCCACTGGCTTGGGGGAGGGGTCTGGACACCTAGGGATGGTAAACTCCAGCTACGTCCTCTGAGGCTCAGGGGAGGGAGGGGGAGCAGGAAGAGCAAATTGACTGTGCAATTCTGATGCCCTTTCTCCCCCTCCCAGCTTGGGAATGGAGGAGAACAGGAACTTTCCTGCTGGCAGCCTTGGCAGCACTTGAAAGACCTAGTTACCTGAGGGAGAAAATGGCCAAAAGAAAACGCAATGAGTGAAGAAAAGATAAATGAAAATCATGCTGCTTGTGCTTGTAGGGACAGAGCAAACGGTTCCTGTCAGGATGTGACCACTTTATCAGCCTTCGTTATCTCTTAGCACAGGGAAATGCCTCCTTTCTAACAGTCCTTCCTTCTTGAGGGTATGCTTTGTAAGCTGCCTTTCCTTCTGGAGTCGACATTTTGGTTTCTGAAATAGCGGGTTCAACTGTCCCTACTTGTTCTACACTTCCTCTTCCTTTTCCCTGTCTAAAATGGACTCCTGTCCTAAATTCTTGCTTCCTCTTCAATACATTCATAGCTCATTTTTCCAGACTTTATTTTTTTATTGTAACCTTTTAAAGTCCTGGAAAATAGGAACAGTATTTACAGGATTTGGGCAATTTGCCAAATGTGGGTAAAGGAAATTTAGAGTGAAGGGCCAAAGAGCCTCAACTTCAACTTTTGAGTTAGGCACATTTATAATCTATGGCTCCACCACTTAATAACTATGGATCTTGGGTGAATTACTTCCTCCAGTGTCAATTTCTTTATTGTTAAAAAGAGGGCAGTGATATCAACCTAAAAGCATCATTGTGAGGATTAAAATAATTAAGTACATAAAAGTGTTTGGTAAAATGTCTGACACATTGTAGATAGTCCAGAAAATGATAATAATTTTTGTTGATGGTAGTAAGTGCCAGACTCTCCGTATTGCTTGGGAACACATGCATGATGCATTTACCTTGAAGGAACTCACAGAGTGATAACTGGTAAAATGAGGTAAATAACATCTAAGAGAAACCGAAACTAGGCTAGGTGGGTAACGGCACATATCTTTAAAGATCTGAAACCTGATAGATGTATATACTCTGTCAGGGAATTATGAGAAGGAAAACATTTCAGGTAGAAGGACCAGTAATGAAGCAATGTAGTAATTGGAGCTTTGGGAGCAAGTAGAGGAAAAGATGGAGGCTGAGAAAGTAAACAAGGCAAATCAGAGTCTTTCCGGTTTTATCTTGTGTTTTGGTTTTTAATCATTGGAGGGTATTTCCTGTTTTTTAAAATTGTGGATAATCACAACTGGCAGATTTGCTGCAAAGTTTAATAATAGAAGTTTCCTAAGATCATCTTTCACTTATAAGACACTCAATAAATTGTGTCTATGCTTATTACTAATTCATGGGTGATCAGAAGCCATTGAAGATTTCAGAAAGTTTGTGTGAAAGGTAGATTAATCTAAGATGGAAATTGGATTGGAAAGAGGCAAGCTTGGAAGTAACTACAGCAATCCAAGAACAAAATGTCATGAGAGAAGAGAAAAGGCAGAGATTCTGAGGATGGAATTTTGCTGCAACTTGATTGAGCTGGATATAGGAGTGAGGAAAGCAAAAGAGGTGGGATATAACATGTAAAGGAATCTATGTTAGAAACAAACAAACGAAAGAGTGTTCCATTTTCCCAACACCTCACCAGCATCTGTCATTTTTTGACTTTTTAATAATAGCCATTCTGTGCTTTTATACTGTTAGTGGGAATGTAAATTAGTTCAACCATTGTGGAAGACAGTGTGGTGATTCCTTAATGATCTAGATCCAGAAATACCATTTGACTCAGCAATCCCATTACTAGATATATACCCAAAGGAATATAAATCATTCTGCTATAAAGATGTATGCACATGTATATTTATTGCAGCACTATTCACAATAGCAAAGACATGAAATCAACCCAAATGCCCATCAATTATAGACTGGATATAGAAAATGTGGTACATACACACCGTGGAATACTATGCAGCCATAAAAAGGAATGAGCTCATGTCCTTTGCAGGGACATGGATCTGTAAGCCACCATCTTCGGCAAACTAACACAGGAACAGAAAACCAAACACCACATGTTCTCACTCATAAGTAGGAGCCGAATAATGAGAACACATGGACACAGGGAGGGGAACAATACAACCTGGGGCCTGTCAGGGGGCAGGTGGAGGAGCATATCAGTACAAATAGCTTATACATGTGGAGCTTAATACCTAGGTGATAAATTGGCACACGTTTACCTATATAATAAACCTGCACGTTCTGCACATATATCCCAGAACCTAAAATAAAATAAAATTAATAATAATAATAGCAATTCTGACTGGTGTGAGATGGAATCTCATTGTGGGTTTGATTTGCACTTCTCTAATAATTAGTGATGTTGAACATTTTGTCATATGCTTGTTGGCTAGGTGTATGCCTTCTTTTGAAAAATGTCTATTTGCATCATTTGCCTGCTTTTTAATAGGATTTTTTTATATGTGTTAATTTGTTTAAGTTCCTTATAGATTCTGGATATTAGACCTTTGTTGGATGCATAATTTGCTAATATTTTCTCCAATTTTTCCTGTTTACTCTGTTGACAGTTTTATTTGCTGTGCAGAAGCTCTTTTGTTTATTTAGCTCCCATTTGTCAATTTGTGATTCTGTTGCAATTGCTTTTAGCATCTTGGTCATAAAATCTTTGCCAGGTCCTGTGTCTAGAATAGCATTTCCTAGGTTATCCCCCAGAATTTGTATAGTGTTAGGTTTTACATTTAGGTGTTTAATCCATCTTGAGTTAATTTTTGTATATGGTGTAAGGAAGGGGTCCAGTTTCAGTCTTCTGTAGATAGGCAGCCAGTTATTCCAGTATTTAATTCAATAGGGAGTCCTTTCCCCATTGCTTGTTTTTGTTAATTTTGTTGAAAATCAGACCGGTGGCATTATTTCTAGAGTCTCTATATTGTTCCATTAGCCCATGTGTCTTTTTTCTTGTACCAATATCATGCTATTTTGGTTACTGTCAACTTTTAGTATAGTTTGAAGTCAGATAATGTGATGCCTCCAGCTTTTTTCTTTTAGCTTAGGATTGACTTGGGCACTCGGTCTCTTCTTTGGTTCCAAATGAATTTTAAAGTAGCGTTTTCTAATTCTGTACAGAAATTAGTAGTTTGATAAGAATAGTATTGACTTGGTAGTTTCATAGGAATAGCATTGAATGTGTGAATTGCTTTGGGCAGTATGGCCATTTTAACTATATTGATTCGTACTACCCATGAGCATGGAATGTTTCTCCATTTGTTTGTGCCATCTCTGATTTCATTAAGCAGTATTTTGTAATTCTTGTTGTAGAGGTTTTTCATCTCCTTTGTTAGCTATGTTCTTAGGTATTTTATTCTTTTGGGAGCTATTTTGAATGGGATTGCATTCTTAATTTAGCTCTCAGCTTGGATGTTGTTGGTTTATAGGGATGCTACTAATTTTTGCACATTGATTTTGTATCCTGAAATTTTGCTGAAGTTGTTTATCAGATCAAGGAGCTTTAGGGCAGAGACTGTAAGGTTTTCCAGCTATAGAATCATATTGTCTGCAAATAGGGAAAATTTGCCTTTCCCTTTTCCCATTTGAATGACTTTTATTTCTGGCTCTTGCCTAATTACTCAGGCCGGGACTTAGAGTATAGTGTTGAATAGGACTAGTAAGAGAGCATATCCTTATCTTGTTCCAATTTTCAAGGGGAATGCTTCCAGCTTTTACCCATTCAGTATGATGCTGGCTGTGGGTGTCTGATAAATAGCGTTTATTATTCTGAAATATGTTCCTTCAATGCCTAATTTGTTGAGGGTTTTAAACATGAGTGGATTGAATTTTACGGAAGACTTTTTCTGCATCTGTTGAGATGATCATGTGGTTTTTATTTTTAGTTCTGTTTATATGGTGAATCTCATTTATTGATTTGTGTATGTTGAATCTACCTTGCATTTCAGCGATCATGGTGGGTTAGCTTTTTGATGTGCTGCTGGATTTTGTTTGCTATAATATTAATAGTATTTTTTTGAGGATTTTTGCATCTATGTTCATCAGGGATATTGCCTTGAAACTCCCTTTTGTTGTTGTGTCTGTGTTAGGTTTTGGTATCAACATCATGCTGGCCTCATAGAATGAGTTAGGGAGGAGTCCATCCTCTTTTTTTTTTTTTTTTTTTTTTTTTTTTTTTTTTGGAGTATTTTTAGTAA
>NW_022438451.1:0-14577 GCF_009761245.1 Sapajus apella
GGAATTATAGTTAACATTCTCAATTTATAACAATGTAGTCTAAATTGATGTAACTTTGATTATCATGGGAATTATAATTAACATTCTCAATTTATAATAATGTAGTCTTAATTGATATAACTTTATGTTCAGTGGCATATGAAAACTTTGGGCCTATACAGTTCTGTCCTCTCCCCTCTTTATGTTGTTGTTCTCATCACAAATTACATCTTTCTACATTGTGTAATCAATAACAGATTTATTTTTATACATTTGTATTTTAAATCAAGTCTAGTCTTTTTAATAAAGTCTGGTGTCATTTCATTTAAACCTAAATGACTCCCCTTGACATTGGTGATATGGCAGACTTATCAGCAATAAACTGTCTCAACATTTGTTTACTTGGGAATGTCTTAATTTATCCTTCATTTTTTAAATATAATTTTTAGAATTCTTTCTTGCTTGCATGTTTTATTTTTCTTTTAACACCTTAAATATGTTATCTTACTGCCTTCTGGACTCTGGTTTGTGATGAGAAATTGGCTGTTGTTCTTATTGAGGCTTCTTTGTACTTGATAATTCACTTCTCTGCTGCTTTCAAGATTATCCCGTTGTTTTTAGCCTTTGACAGTTTGATTATAATGTATTTCCTTGTGAATCTCTTTGAATTTATCTTAATTAAAGTCGAGTTTTTGGATGTGTAGATTTATGTATTTTATCAAATCTGTATTGTTTTGTTATTTCTTCAAATAATCATTCTATTTCTTTCTCTTTTGCTTTGCTGTTCTCATTATGCAAATGTATGTTGGTTCTCTGGATAGAGTCCTACTAGTCCTTTAGGATGTGTTCAACTTTGTTAAATTTTTTTTTCTGCCTCTCAGATTGAATTATTTCAATTGTCTTGTCTTCAAGTCTGCTGATTCTTTTCTCTTAAGATATGATTTGCATCTCTAGTGATTTTTAAAATTTCAATTATTGTAAGCTTAATAATTTCACTTTGGTTCCTTTTTTACAGTTTCTCTTTATTAAAATTCTCATTTTTTCATATATTGCTTTCTTGGTTTCCTTTAGTTATTTATTCATAGTTTCCATTAGCTCTTTGAGTGTATTTAAGACAGTTGACTTAAAGCCTTTGTGTAGTAAGTCCAGTATCTGGTCTTCCTCAGGAATGGTTTATTTTTTCCATTGAACGGCTATACTTTTTTGTTTCTTTGTATACTCATCATTGTATTTCAAAAATTGCACTTTTGACTATTATAGTTACCAAGGTTTGTTTTCTTTTCCTGAAGGTTACAGTTGTCCCTTTTTCTATTTTTCTATTGCAAAGATCCTATTCCCTGCACTTGTGTTCACTGAAGTCTGTAGTTCGATTAGCTTCTGTTCAGCTGGTGTTTTCTGAGATTTTCTTAAGATACAGAAGCTGAAAAATGCATACACATACGAAACATCACTCTCAGTCTTTGAGTATTATCTTTGTGCTATGGCAAGTCTTTTAGGCTTGGCCAAGCCATTTGCAACTCTGACATGACCTTCACATTCTGTTTGCCTTGAACCTAGATATTAACCAGAAGTGAAATCTTACTCAAGTCTTTTCTGAGCATGCATTCTGTCCTTAGCATTAACTCCATTTTTAAATTCCCTAGTATAAAGGAGGACTTTTGCATGCCCAAGTTTCCCGAAGAAACTTTCTCCTCAGGCTTTCCTACCAAGATTTAGACAGTGTACTATATGTATAAGTCATAATAATTTGCTTTAGGTGGGTATAGGTTTCTTATTCACCTTACAATGTTTTCAAGCAGTGCCCACTGTTTTTCCACCCCTAGTGAGTTCTGAGTTAAGTACTTTTATATATGTACTGTATACTGTAGTATTTTCTGCTGTTTAATTTCTTTTTCTTAGCAAGGCCAGTAGCATACACTAGATTAATTTCACACAACATCCCGTCCTTTCAAAGTCTCTCATTACAGAATTAATAAAAAAAGATACTTGGGATTTGAGAGTGACTCTTGCCCTATTCTACTGTCTTTCACCCACAGTGCAACCTTAGGAATATCCCTGTGTCCATCCTTTATCAGTGTAAAGGGAAATCTTTTCTTCTTTCAACCTCAACCATGATCCTAGATATTTTATTTCTCTTCTGCCTTCAATTTGAGAAATGGCACTTCTGGTATATATTTAGTTCCTGTGAATTCCATAACAAATTATCACAAACAGAGTGGCTTAAGACAATGAACATTTATTCTCTCAGAGTTCTGGAGGCCAGAAGTTTGAAACCAAGGTGTCAACATTTCTACATTCTCTCTGGAGACTTTAGAGTAGAAAATATTCTTAGTCTGTTTTGGCATCTGTTGGTTTCTGGCAGTCTTTGGCATGTGGCTGCATCACTCCCATCTCTGTTCCCATGATCACAATCCCTCCTCTTTCTTCTCCTCTCTGTCTAATCTTCCTCTTCCTTACCCTTATAAGGAAACTTGTCATTGGATTTAGGGTTCACTTGGATAATTAAGGGTGATCACCTCATCTCAAAATCCTTAATTACATTTGTAAAGACCCCTTTTTCCAAATAGGGTAACATTCACAGGTTCCAGGGTTTCAGATGTAGACATCCATTTTGGGGGTCACCTTTTTACCCATGACAGTGGAATTAGGAGGAGAGAAAAGACCTTCCCAGTGGATAGTTGGCAGGGTGTTGTATATACAAAATTAGTAGACATTTTGTGCCATCCAGGTTAGAAGTCCCATGGGAAGCTCCATGGAATGTTATTATGCTAAGTGGCAATCCTCAGTATTATTAGTCAGTACCTGAAAGCTGGAGGAATAAGGTGTTAATGGGGGAAAAACTCATTTATATATAGTATGTATTATCTTTATATTAAAGGAGAAGTTAACTTTAAACTGTGAGTGATTTGTCTGTTTTCCTCTACTTATTTGTCATCTGGTTTACAAAGGTCTTTAATAATCATTCGTTTTCTGAGTTTGAAGATTCTATATCTTCTGGCTCACACTTCACTTCTTTTAGCATCTCTTGGAGTGGAGAAGCTAAATATAGTGACAAACAATGGGCAGTCTTTATATAAAAATAGATCTCTTCCTATAACTTACAACATCCAACCCAGAAAAACCAAACCACAGACTCTGCAGCAAACCATTCATGAAATCAAACCACAACTTCTTTGAGGTCAGCCTCAAACAGCGAGGACTTGTTTAACAACTGCCAGCTTCCCTAATTTTTGTCCCTACCTCCAACTTAAGACCAATCGGAGAAAGCCAAATATGCTTCTTTAATTTATAGTGTAAGATGCCTTGCTTCTAGTTAGCCCGCATTCAGCTTCTTCGTGACAACAGCTTCCAATCAGGGTGTATATAAATCTTTTCCTTTTTTTCTGCTGGACAGATTTCCCACTTCTTTGCCTTCTTTTCAATTTCTGCAAAATGCAAGTGATTATGACTCACTCCTTTGCTATAGCAAACTTTGAATAAATGGTCTTTAAGTTTTCTCATTTTGGTGGTCTTCGTTTATTTCCACAGGAGGCATAGGAAAACCTTGGAAGGCTCTCTCACTTGCTTAAATGGAGTTGAAGGGTTCTGTGAGGCTTGCCTCAACCCCATCATCCTAGACTCTCACTTAGGCACTGCAACTCTGCAGTTGTGTTGCAATAAGAAGCCGCTAGACTTTTCTGGCTAGACTTCGGAAATGAGATACAACAGTCATTTCTGCTTTCTGGTCCTCCTAAAATTAGCTGAGGGAGTTTTGAAGTCTATTCCTTCATCTCCCTGGGGGTTTTGGGTTTGGGGTTTTGACCATAAGAAGGGCCAAGTTTTGAAACTTTTTTTTTTTTTTTTTTGAGACAGTGCTCTGTTGCCCAGGCTGGAGTACGGTGGTGAGATCTCAGCTCACTGCAACATCCGCCTGCTGGGCTCAAGTGATCCTCCTGCTTCAGCCTCCTGAATAGCTGATACTACAGGTACGTGCCACCATGCCTGGCTATTTTTATTTTTTTATTTTTTGTAGTGATGGGGTTTTGCCATGTTGTCCAGGCTGGTCTTGAACTCTAGGACTCAAGTGATCCACCTGCCTTGACTTCCCAAAGTGGTGAGATTACAGGCATGAGCCACCATGCCCAGCTGGGGTTTCTTTTTTAGGAACCCATACTACTGACTCATTTTGTTGCTGCCATCTCTATTTTCAGATCCTCCCTCCTCTTCTTGTAACCCTATTGTCTAGGAAAGGCCTTTTATTTTGTGCCTGTAATGGTTAAAGACTTGCTGTTATCACTTATTGGCTCTGTCATCTTATGTGAATTACTAATTGGCAACTCATTTTCCTCCTCCATTTAGTGGAGTTAACTAATGGTACCTGCCTCATAGGATTGTGAGGATTACATGAGTTAAATTAATATAAAACAACTTTAGTGAGGTGTCAGGTATATAGTAAGTATTCAAGAAGTGTTGGCTTTAATTACATTTGAAGTAGACAACAGTTCTAAACTTTTATGAGTGCTGTGATAGAAGTAGATAATTAATGTCATCTGGGTCATGAAGAATGGAGTTACATTCTATTAAAGAAGGAAGATGTCAAAAAAGGCATCATAGGAAAGTTCTCCTTCAAAGATCAGTAATTACGATCAAGCAGATGGTAAAGAGGAAATAGGTCTGCAAGTGCATGCAAAGAGGCAAGGAAATGAAAAGCTGATGCATGCAGGAGGCTACAAATAGTTAAGTCAGGTTTTAATGTTGGAGAAGGATGGATTAACTAGAGGTAGAAAAGAATGAGCTACAGATGCCTGTTTCAAAGAATGAGTATAGAGGCCTATTGATCAATAGGTTTCAAAGCTTACTGTGTTTAAGACGCACTTGGAGCTATTAATTTCAAATTCAACCATCTTGGCCCCAGCTTTAAAGTTCTGGGGAGGCTTCAGGAATCTGCACTCCAGATGATTCTGAGGAATGTGGATTTCCTACACCAAATGCTGAAAAACTTGATGTTACAGGCTATATAGACTTGATTAAACTTATTTTTAGAAAGACCCCTTTAATGTCATTGTTCTGAACCTTAGCTGCCTATTAGAATCATTAAAAGTGTGATCCAGACATTATAGTTTAAAAAATTCCTTAGATGATTCCAGTGTTCAGCCAAGGTTGAAAAGCACTAATCTATAGCAGCGTGGAGGGCAGACATCAGAACAGTACAATTGGAAATACGGGGTTAATTAAGATATCATTGCAGTAGTGCAGGTGAAAGTGATGAGGACATGAACAAAGGCAACAACTGGAGAAGTAGAGGATAACTGAGATGTTGAGACTAACCCATCTAGGGCTTGTGATTTGTTCCATATGGGGGCGAGGGAGTAGGTGATATTAAGGATGACTACCAAGTTTCTAAGTTGTGTTTTGAGTGGATGGACTTGCCGTTCAACATTACAGAACAACAGGAGAAGAAACAGATTTGGAAGAAGACTATCATTTTATAGTGGAAGTGGGGGCAAGGTAGAGGTGATCTAAAATCATTGCTATTCTTTAGTATTGGTTCCCAGATTTCGGTATATAGGAAAAATCACTTGAGATCTTGTTAAAATTATAGACTTTTACTCTGTTCTCTATTTTCTTTTTAGTAGGACTTGGAATAAGGCCCAGTGATCTGTTTTTTCTTTCCTTTTATTTGAACAAATAGCCTCAGTATGCTATTTAAAACTTAGTAAGGTGTACTAAGAAACACTTACGCTCCCTGTGTCCATGTGTTCTCATTGTTCAACTTCTACTTAAAAATGAGAACATGCGGTGTTTGAGGCCTGTCAGGGGAGGGTGGCAGGGGTAGAACGTTAGGGAAAGGAGCTAATGCATGCTGGGCTTAATACCAAGGTGATGGGTTGATAGGTGCAGCAAACCACCATGACACATATTTCCCTATGTAGCAACTCTGCACGTCCCACACATGTACCCTGGAACTTAAAAAAAAATGAGAAAATAAACTTTAAAAAAAAGAAATACAAAATAAAACTGAAAGCAAATTTAAAATTGCACTGAAAGTATACTCCATGCCTATACATGGATAGTGACTAGTGATTCTTAAAAGTTTGATGATGATAGACATTTTACAATGATTTTTTACACAGCAATATAAAATGTTCACAGTGTAATAAAGAAATATTTTTAATGCACAATTGAAGCAGGAAAGGTCTGTATGTCAAAATGATTGTGTTAGTGAAAGAGTTCTGTTATTATAGTTTTAAAAGTAACTGATGTATATGGAAGTATATGTGGATCCATATCAGTAAATATCTCTTTATCATAACTGCCCATTCATTCCATCTTCAGGAATTTCAGAATCTCTTTATTCTCCTTTGCTTTATAAAACATTTCAAAATTCTAAAAGTAATTAATTTGTAATACTAATGCTGATAATTGCTAATTATGAAGTTATTAAGTTCAAGTATCCATGTTAAGTTTGCTAATTATCTTGGTGGACCTTTGAAAACCTCTGCCAGCTATTAGATGAAAAAAACCCCCAGAATACTAGTCATTTCTTTTAACGCATAGTGAAAACTACTGCATAAGTATCCCAAAACAAGTAGCATGGTTTATTTTTCTTTTACGTTAATCTTTTTATCAAAAGTACAAATTGCTTTGTCTTCACAGACATAATTAAGTTATTCTGTAGATAGGTACATCTGAATCTCATACCCCGTAAATGTAATATTTCCCCATTTATATGACCTTAAGATGTAAAAATAAAGTAATGGGCATTTACTCTTACTCCACAATATTCTTGACTATTGAATATCTGAGGTGGTAGAGTCTTAAGGTCTCTACCTTCATCCTCATTTATTGAAGTACTTTAAAACTGACCGAAACATCTATTAATTCATACTTTATTTTGTAAGTATTTAAAATTCTGGTAGCTTCTTTCTGTTCTCTGCTTCACCTAGATAGAAAGAGGGATAGAGAAATAGAAAGATGTTAATCTGCTGGCTGGTCCCAACGTTTTAATATTTTTTTAAAATTTTCCCTGTCCATTATGTTATGGAACAGGAGCAGCTTTTAATGGTGTAATTCTCTTTGAGGGGCAAAAGTTAGATAACTTTCTTGTGAAATCATATATATATATATATATATATATATATATATACACACACACACACACACACATACATTATATGTCGTATACACATATATTAAATAGGTATATTTGATATATAATATGTATTTTATTTTTCATCCTCCGATTGGTTTTATTTCTATATTTAAACCTAGTTTCTGATTGTGATTTGGAACTTATAGTATGTTTTCCTCAAATTAAAAAACCTGATATCATGTTCATTTCCATATATATGAAGAATTTCAATGGGGAATGAAAATCCCTGATGGGTTATAAATATTTACCAGATTGATTTCATACTACACTTGAAGTGGTCAGAACATTCTGCTAACAGTTGAGGCAGCCTTTGCACTACCTCACTGCATTAATTTATGCTAATATCTATGGCAGCTTTGTGTAGGAAATGGGCATACCAGGCTTTTAAGTTTCTGGAAACCATACTACAAGTTCCAAATTATAATCATAGACTATGCCTAAATATAGAGATAAAATACAAAGGATGGAAAAATAAAAGAAAATAAATACATCATGGGATTAATACTTACAAATATGTGAGTAGATAAAAGTAGTCAGTTCTTGCTATGTTCTCTCGTAGGAACTCTTAGATTTGTATCATCTGTTAATAGATTGTTTTTTTTTTTTTTCATTGTCTTTTCCCCTGAAATACATACAATTGCTAAAGTAAAAGTTTAATACTTTGCTGTCATTTAAACATATTTTTTAACTACAATTTTGAAAATAAGTACAGCATGAATCTTAGGTAAAGGTTGAGGTTTCTGTGTTTTTGCAAAACAACCTTAGGCCATTTTGTCACATAAAACCTCTGATGCTAGAATGAGAAAAAATATGTGAAAGCAATTTGAGAGCTATAAACTCCAGTTTCTTCAAGTGGGATTCCTGTGAAAGCACTTGTCAGTGGGCTTTTTGTTTAATGACTTGAAATTAATCCAGCCATGCTTAAAAAACTGCCTATTTCTAACAGATAGCAGATAAATATCTGAAGTTTCAAAACTCAGCGTTTCTACTTCCTAAGCCTTCTTAGTTGTGAAGTTGCAAAACCATGTTGAATGTGACATAAGTCACATTTTTGTCATAGTTTTTCAAAACCTGTTCAGAGGAAACCATTAAGAGACAAACAGCCTACACCAGTGTTATGCTGTGTGTGATTCACAGACTGCCAGTATCAGCATTACTCCACTTTAAGTCTATAAAATCAGAGTCAGTGGGTTAGGTCATAGGAATCTGTTTGAACAAGCCCTCTAGATGACTTTTATGCTACAGTTTGGGATAGTTGGGTGGGTCTTTTGCTGCACCTATTGTGGTCTTTATTTATTACAAATTATTCTCTTTTATGGATTCTTAGTATCATACCCAATAACATAAATCACAGGGTTAAAAACAACAGCAACTAATCAAATCATTCATAATTTTCTTTTTCTTTCTTTTTAAAATTTGTATAAATGTATAAGGTACAAGTGCAGTTTTGTTGCATGGGTATATTGCTTAGTGGTGAAGTCGAGTCTTTTAGTGTGTCCATCACCTGAATGATGTACACTGTACTCATTAAGTAATTTCTTATTACCCACACCTTCCCCACCCTCCGAAGTCTTTATAATTTTGTTTTCAAAAACAGCCTTTTGTCGAAGCACAGTGGCTCACGCCTGTAATCTCAGTAGTTTGGGAGGCCAAGGTGGGCGAATCGTGAGGTCAGGCATTCGAGACCAGCCTGACCAACATGGTGAAACTCTGTCTTTACTAAAAATACAAAAAATGCTGAGCATGGTGGCGGGCACCTGTGATCTCAGCTACTCCGGAGGCTGAGGCAGGAGAATCACTTGAGCCTGGGCGGCGAAGGTTGCAGTGAGCCAAGATCACGCCACTGCACCCCAGCCAGGGCAGCAGTGCCAGACTCCTTCTCAAAACAAACAAACAAGCAAACAAACAAAAAACAGCCTTTTGTTATCATTGTTTCTTAATACCCAGGTGAAATCGCTAATCTACCTGACCAGGTTTTATGCAAAAAAATGCACTCTTTCAAGACTGAAATCAAATCTCATTCCTATCTACAGTTATCATGGTGACTGGCGCATAGCAATCATGTAGAGTGTTTGTCAACCAGGTATAATCATCTCCACATCCTTCAGTTTTCATTCTTCTCTAAAAACTTTGCAAAATGAGGTTCTGAGTCATATAATCATCCTTCTTTAACTGTGCTATTACAATGTGATAACCACTAGTCACATGTGACTATTGTGCTCTTGAAATGTTGCTAGTCCAAAATGAGATGTGCCATATGCACGCAAAACATACTGGAATTTGGAGACTGAATGTGAAAAAAGAATAAGTAACATCTTTTTAAAATATTGACTACATAGTGCAATGACATTTTGTAAATTTTGTGGCGAATAAAACTTTAGTGTCTTTTTTTGATGGCTACTAATAATTTTTAAATTTCATATGTGACTCACATTATATTTCTGTTGGAAGGTATTGTTCTATAATATTTCTTTTACCTCAGTTAAAATAATTCATCTAAACTGTAATTCATCTAAGAAATGTCTCATCTATGCAAATACAACTACTTCTGAGAAGTCAACAACCACTTTGTCCTTCTTTTAGGTTTCCTTGTCTTCTTCGAGGATTTTGGCCATTCACGGACATTTTTCCTCTCTCATCCTATACAGGAGGATTTTTTTTACTGCTTCTGTTTGAAACGTCTGCAAAATTATTTGAGGTCCTTAAGATGGTTGAGCTCAGGATACTGAAACCTTCTAGATCATTCAGTTCAAGGAGCACAGCCTAAGTGAGGGCAAAAATTACTTTGTTATTCCTTGCACTTCCCACCTTTGAAAACCTTGAGTTGAAGAACAGAAGGCAGAAAGGGGCTGATCAAGTCTTAGCACAATCTTAAGTCCCCACCCCTACACCCGTACCCCCCCCACCCCGCCTCACTGGCTGAGGTTCGTTTCTTTCCACTCACCTCCCTAGAGCATGACAGGCCGGTGTAATAGACTTTAATGGAACTCATTGTTTCCACTGAGTCTACTTTGCAGAAGCAACACCTGGCCAGCCTCTTCACCACTGCTTCAGGCTCAATTCCTAAAACCCAGCCACGTCCTTACCCTTGGCCATTGGTAAGGGCCAGCGGCCCATGTGCTCACGATTGGCTAGGAAACAAATGCCTCTGTAGCCTAGGCAAGGGTCCATTCCAGGGACTGCTGGTGAAGAGGGAGTGGAATCCCCACTGGCTTGGGGGAGGGGTCTGGACACCTAGGGATGGTAAACTCCAGCTACGTCCTCTGAGGCTCAGGGGAGGGAGGGGGAGCAGGAAGAGCAAATTGACTGTGCAATTCTGATGCCCTTTCTCCCCCTCCCAGCTTGGGAATGGAGGAGAACAGGAACTTTCCTGCTGGCAGCCTTGGCAGCACTTGAAAGACCTAGTTACCTGAGGGAGAAAATGGCCAAAAGAAAACGCAATGAGTGAAGAAAAGATAAATGAAAATCATGCTGCTTGTGCTTGTAGGGACAGAGCAAACGGTTCCTGTCAGGATGTGACCACTTTATCAGCCTTCGTTATCTCTTAGCACAGGGAAATGCCTCCTTTCTAACAGTCCTTCCTTCTTGAGGGTATGCTTTGTAAGCTGCCTTTCCTTCTGGAGTCGACATTTTGGTTTCTGAAATAGCGGGTTCAACTGTCCCTACTTGTTCTACACTTCCTCTTCCTTTTCCCTGTCTAAAATGGACTCCTGTCCTAAATTCTTGCTTCCTCTTCAATACATTCATAGCTCATTTTTCCAGACTTTATTTTTTTATTGTAACCTTTTAAAGTCCTGGAAAATAGGAACAGTATTTACAGGATTTGGGCAATTTGCCAAATGTGGGTAAAGGAAATTTAGAGTGAAGGGCCAAAGAGCCTCAACTTCAACTTTTGAGTTAGGCACATTTATAATCTATGGCTCCACCACTTAATAACTATGGATCTTGGGTGAATTACTTCCTCCAGTGTCAATTTCTTTATTGTTAAAAAGAGGGCAGTGATATCAACCTAAAAGCATCATTGTGAGGATTAAAATAATTAAGTACATAAAAGTGTTTGGTAAAATGTCTGACACATTGTAGATAGTCCAGAAAATGATAATAATTTTTGTTGATGGTAGTAAGTGCCAGACTCTCCGTATTGCTTGGGAACACATGCATGATGCATTTACCTTGAAGGAACTCACAGAGTGATAACTGGTAAAATGAGGTAAATAACATCTAAGAGAAACCGAAACTAGGCTAGGTGGGTAACGGCACATATCTTTAAAGATCTGAAACCTGATAGATGTATATACTCTGTCAGGGAATTATGAGAAGGAAAACATTTCAGGTAGAAGGACCAGTAATGAAGCAATGTA
Source organism: Sapajus apella (assembly GCF_009761245.1). Lineage (NCBI taxonomy): Eukaryota > Metazoa > Chordata > Mammalia > Primates > Cebidae > Sapajus > Sapajus apella. Next base: position 11,473 of record NW_022438451.1, read on the forward strand.
GTAATTGGAGCTTTGGGAGCAAGTAGAGGAAAAGATGGAGGCTGAGAAAGTAAACAAGGCAAATCAGAGTCTTTCCGGTTTTATCTTGTGTTTTGGTTTTTAATCATTGGAGGGTATTTCCTGTTTTTTAAAATTGTGGATAATCACAACTGGCAGATTTGCTGCAAAGTTTAATAATAGAAGTTTCCTAAGATCATCTTTCACTTATAAGACACTCAATAAATTGTGTCTATGCTTATTACTAATTCATGGGTGATCAGAAGCCATTGAAGATTTCAGAAAGTTTGTGTGAAAGGTAGATTAATCTAAGATGGAAATTGGATTGGAAAGAGGCAAGCTTGGAAGTAACTACAGCAATCCAAGAACAAAATGTCATGAGAGAAGAGAAAAGGCAGAGATTCTGAGGATGGAATTTTGCTGCAACTTGATTGAGCTGGATATAGGAGTGAGGAAAGCAAAAGAGGTGGGATATAACATGTAAAGGAATCTATGTTAGAAACAAACAAACGAAAGAGTGTTCCATTTTCCCAACACCTCACCAGCATCTGTCATTTTTTGACTTTTTAATAATAGCCATTCTGTGCTTTTATACTGTTAGTGGGAATGTAAATTAGTTCAACCATTGTGGAAGACAGTGTGGTGATTCCTTAATGATCTAGATCCAGAAATACCATTTGACTCAGCAATCCCATTACTAGATATATACCCAAAGGAATATAAATCATTCTGCTATAAAGATGTATGCACATGTATATTTATTGCAGCACTATTCACAATAGCAAAGACATGAAATCAACCCAAATGCCCATCAATTATAGACTGGATATAGAAAATGTGGTACATACACACCGTGGAATACTATGCAGCCATAAAAAGGAATGAGCTCATGTCCTTTGCAGGGACATGGATCTGTAAGCCACCATCTTCGGCAAACTAACACAGGAACAGAAAACCAAACACCACATGTTCTCACTCATAAGTAGGAGCCGAATAATGAGAACACATGGACACAGGGAGGGGAACAATACAACCTGGGGCCTGTCAGGGGGCAGGTGGAGGAGCATATCAGTACAAATAGCTTATACATGTGGAGCTTAATACCTAGGTGATAAATTGGCACACGTTTACCTATATAATAAACCTGCACGTTCTGCACATATATCCCAGAACCTAAAATAAAATAAAATTAATAATAATAATAGCAATTCTGACTGGTGTGAGATGGAATCTCATTGTGGGTTTGATTTGCACTTCTCTAATAATTAGTGATGTTGAACATTTTGTCATATGCTTGTTGGCTAGGTGTATGCCTTCTTTTGAAAAATGTCTATTTGCATCATTTGCCTGCTTTTTAATAGGATTTTTTTATATGTGTTAATTTGTTTAAGTTCCTTATAGATTCTGGATATTAGACCTTTGTTGGATGCATAATTTGCTAATATTTTCTCCAATTTTTCCTGTTTACTCTGTTGACAGTTTTATTTGCTGTGCAGAAGCTCTTTTGTTTATTTAGCTCCCATTTGTCAATTTGTGATTCTGTTGCAATTGCTTTTAGCATCTTGGTCATAAAATCTTTGCCAGGTCCTGTGTCTAGAATAGCATTTCCTAGGTTATCCCCCAGAATTTGTATAGTGTTAGGTTTTACATTTAGGTGTTTAATCCATCTTGAGTTAATTTTTGTATATGGTGTAAGGAAGGGGTCCAGTTTCAGTCTTCTGTAGATAGGCAGCCAGTTATTCCAGTATTTAATTCAATAGGGAGTCCTTTCCCCATTGCTTGTTTTTGTTAATTTTGTTGAAAATCAGACCGGTGGCATTATTTCTAGAGTCTCTATATTGTTCCATTAGCCCATGTGTCTTTTTTCTTGTACCAATATCATGCTATTTTGGTTACTGTCAACTTTTAGTATAGTTTGAAGTCAGATAATGTGATGCCTCCAGCTTTTTTCTTTTAGCTTAGGATTGACTTGGGCACTCGGTCTCTTCTTTGGTTCCAAATGAATTTTAAAGTAGCGTTTTCTAATTCTGTACAGAAATTAGTAGTTTGATAAGAATAGTATTGACTTGGTAGTTTCATAGGAATAGCATTGAATGTGTGAATTGCTTTGGGCAGTATGGCCATTTTAACTATATTGATTCGTACTACCCATGAGCATGGAATGTTTCTCCATTTGTTTGTGCCATCTCTGATTTCATTAAGCAGTATTTTGTAATTCTTGTTGTAGAGGTTTTTCATCTCCTTTGTTAGCTATGTTCTTAGGTATTTTATTCTTTTGGGAGCTATTTTGAATGGGATTGCATTCTTAATTTAGCTCTCAGCTTGGATGTTGTTGGTTTATAGGGATGCTACTAATTTTTGCACATTGATTTTGTATCCTGAAATTTTGCTGAAGTTGTTTATCAGATCAAGGAGCTTTAGGGCAGAGACTGTAAGGTTTTCCAGCTATAGAATCATATTGTCTGCAAATAGGGAAAATTTGCCTTTCCCTTTTCCCATTTGAATGACTTTTATTTCTGGCTCTTGCCTAATTACTCAGGCCGGGACTTAGAGTATAGTGTTGAATAGGACTAGTAAGAGAGCATATCCTTATCTTGTTCCAATTTTCAAGGGGAATGCTTCCAGCTTTTACCCATTCAGTATGATGCTGGCTGTGGGTGTCTGATAAATAGCGTTTATTATTCTGAAATATGTTCCTTCAATGCCTAATTTGTTGAGGGTTTTAAACATGAGTGGATTGAATTTTACGGAAGACTTTTTCTGCATCTGTTGAGATGATCATGTGGTTTTTATTTTTAGTTCTGTTTATATGGTGAATCTCATTTATTGATTTGTGTATGTTGAATCTACCTTGCATTTCAGCGATCATGGTGGGTTAGCTTTTTGATGTGCTGCTGGATTTTGTTTGCTATAATATTAATAGTATTTTTTTGAGGATTTTTGCATCTATGTTCATCAGGGATATTGCCTTGAAACTCCCTTTTGTTGTTGTGTCTGTGTTAGGTTTTGGTATCAACATCATGCTGGCCTCATAGAATGAGTTAGGGAGGAGTCCATCCTCTTTTTTTTTTTTTTTTTTTTTTTTTTTTTTTGGAGTATTTTTAGTAA